>NW_007378409.1:72490-117061 GCF_000475195.1 Diaphorina citri | reverse complement strand
TCAAACTGTTGAAATAACGCTACCAGAGGAATCTAGTGTAGGAGTGTTTTGATTCGTGTCATCAATCTTGTTGCATCATTGTCAGAGATTTTTTTTTCTTTTTATTAGTCGTGACCATGGAGTATTAAATAATATAGGCACTACTTAATCTACCTAGGTTATCAAATATTATCTACAATAAGACACAAAAAGGTGAGGGTACCAAATACCAGACCAAAACTTGTCACTATATGTAGGTACCTACCTACCTAATTTATAATTCCTTCAGCAGGAATAATGCCAGTAATTAGATACTTTTTTTCTCTCCTTAAAATTTCAGTAGATACTAAGCATAGTTAGATACAGTGTAGGTAGGTGCCTACCTACATAGCTAGATTAAGTAGTGTAGATACCTCTACGAGTCTACGCTATAATTTTTATTTTAATTTAATAAAACAAAAATAAGTCTTTTACTACCAATTTATTATTTACCTAGTTAGTAGTTACCTACGTACTGTTATACAAAACACACCTTGTAGTAACTGTTGCGATTTTTAGCCTATCCACAGAATGAGATTTCTTCGTCTGACTTGTTTGTCTAAGAATGACATTTTTGACTTTTGCTGCTCATTTTCATGTTTGAGCACAGTAGCTAGAACACAAACAATCGCTCTACCTAGAACACAAACAATTGCTCTAGCTGGAACACAAA
Source organism: Diaphorina citri (assembly GCF_000475195.1). Taxonomy (NCBI): domain Eukaryota; kingdom Metazoa; phylum Arthropoda; class Insecta; order Hemiptera; family Psyllidae; genus Diaphorina; species Diaphorina citri. The sequence goes on along the minus strand of NW_007378409.1, from coordinate 116,370 downwards.
CAATTTCCGTTGATTTTCAAGGCGTTCCTTTTTCAGTGAGGCATTGAAGTCCACATTTCTTACTGGATATATCTGCACTCCCTAAAATCTTGGTCAAACATTTTATAAATGACCAGGTGAGTCGTGATCAGGAACTTTGGCTGAATTGTCTATGGCTCAATGGAATTCTAGCGTAATGCGCATTCTTATGGGGTTTTATTGTTATTTGTTCTTTTACTTGTATACCTACTTGCTCAATAGTTTCGAATAATGTCGAGATATAACACACATTCTGAGACGGGTTAGGTTGTTTTGTAAAGGAATGTCTTGATTTTTAGGTTCAACCCACAAATTTTCTTAATGTTCGCTTTCCGTATTATCTGATTTGCCTAGATACAGCGCTACCGCATTTGTTCCTGAATTTCTTTTCTTTCTACTTGAGTTTCTGGGCTAGGATATTAAAACACAATGAAATTTGTGCCGTTCATAATGTCGAAAACAAAATGGGTTTGTCGTGTACCTGTACAAATAACAATATTTAATTGGTTTAGCATTTGTTTACGTTTGTAGAACACTCAATCTATGTACTATCTGCACTCCGTTCACGACATGACCTTATCCCATCGCCACACAGTGCCATCATCACATACACACAGCAAGACATTGCCATTCTTGGATAAGGTGGTTTGTCTGACTGCTGACATGCAGCGAGGATGTGACAGGATCTGGAACTTGATGGAAATCGCCACACAGTGCCATCATCACATACACACAGCAAGACATTGCCATTCTTGGACAAGGTGGTTTGTCTGACTGCTGACATGCAGCGAGGATGTGACAGGATTTGGAACTTGATGGAAGAAGGATCCTGCACGTCCAAATCCCAGACATAGGTGCGACCTGACTGGTTACCCACCTGGAACACAACACGGTCGCATTGTAGAACCACAGTAACGTCCAAGTCCCAGACATAGGTGCGACCTGACTGGTTACCCACCTGGAACACAACACGGTCGCATTGTAGAACCACAGTAAAAAAAAGTAATTACGCTTAATAATTTCAGGAAACATTAACTTACAAAGTATTTGCTACAGAGAGTCAGTCAAGGTTGAATGCTAGGGATTACCCTAGGTAATAATTTCGCCATTTGATAGAAATTTCATGTATTTGTGTACACTGTACAGGTATTATAACATTAATCATTTACAACCAATGGAGTCTAAAATTCTCAACAAGAAATAAATAAATCGCTAAATAAACAACACATTGTTATAGCTTGCCGCCATTTGTCAAGACCAACAGGTACACAATAGGGCTGCCTGGAAGAAACTGACAAGAAACGCCGTTGGATTTGAACCAGCTACTTCCATATCTGATGTAAGGTTGGTCTGCAGACCAAAGCAATAGAAAGCAGATTGAGAAACATAGAGAGAGATGTCCAGGCTGAGATTACAGAAAATTGTCTCTCGATAATAATGTTGGAGTTTTCTCTTTCCCTTTTTTTTTCGAATAAAATAATTTCCTTACTTATCTCTCATTGAAATCTTCCAAGACCAAGGGCTATTCTGTGGTTTCCAAGTAGTTTCAAAGAATCGATTTGATATTCTGAGATCGAATTTGCTGTTTCCCCCCCTTGGTGGTCCCTGCTCAGAATCGAAAGTGGTGAGATAACATTTCCCAGGGACGATGTTAAAGTTTATTCTTGTGGTTTGTTTGATTTCTTTCTTTTACGTTGAATTTCACTTGAAATTCTGTCTGGCATGAATTTCACTTGAAATTCTGTCTGGCATGAATTTCACTTGAAATTCTGTCTGGCATGAATTTCACTTGAAATTCTGTCTGGCATGAATTTCACTTGAAATTCTGTCTGGCATGAATTTCACTTGAAATTCTGTCTGGCATGAATTTCACTTGAAATTCTGTCTGGCATGAATTTCACTTGAAATTCTGTCTGGCATGAATTTCACTTGAAATTCTGTCTGGCATGAATTTCACTTGAAATTCTGTCTGGCATGAATTTCACTTGAAATTCTGTCTGGCATGAATTTCACTTGAAATTCTGTCTGGCATGAATTTCACTTGAAATTCTGTCTGGCATGAATTTCACTTGAAATTCTGTCTGGCATGAATTTCACTTGAAATTCTGTCTGGCATGAATTTCACTTGAAATTCTGTCTGGCATGAATTTCACTTGAAATTCTGTCTGGCATGAATTTCACTTGAAATTCTGTCTGGCATGAATTTCACTTGAAATTCTGTCTGGCATGAATTTCACTTGAAATTCTGTCTGGCATGAATTTCACTTGAAATTCTGTCTGGCATGAATTTCACTTGAAATTCTGTCTGGCATGAATTTCACTTGAAATTCTGTCTGGCATGAATTTCACTTGAAATTCTGTCTGGCATGAATTTCACTTGAAATTCTGTCTGGCATGAATTTCACTTGAAATTCTGTCTGGCATGAATTTCACTTGAAATTCTGTCTGGCATGAATTTCACTTGAAATTCTGTCTGGCATGAATTTCACTTGAAATTCTGTCTGGCATGAATTTCACTTGAAATTCTGTCTGGCATGAATTTCACTTGAAATTCTGTCTGGCATGAATTTCACTTGAAATTCTGTCTGGCATGAATTTCACTTGAAATTCTGTCTGGCATGAATTTCACTTGAAATTCTGTCTGGCATGAATTTCACTTGAAATTCTGTCTGGCATGAATTTCACTTGAAATTCTGTCTGGCATGAATTTCACTTGAAATTCTGTCTGGCATGAATTTCACTTGAAATTCTGTCTGGCATGAATTTCACTTGAAATTCTGTCTGGCATGAATTTCACTTGAAATTCTGTCTGGCATGAATTTCACTTGAAATTCTGTCTGGCATGAATTTCACTTGAAATTCTGTCTGGCATGAATTTCACTTGAAATTCTGTCTGGCATGAATTTCACTTGAAATTCTGTCTGGCATGAATTTCACTTGAAATTCTGTCTGGCATGAATTTCACTTGAAATTCTGTCTGGCATGAATTTCACTTGAAATTCTGTCTGGCATGAATTTCACTTGAAATTCTGTCTGGCATGAATTTCACTTGAAATTCTGTCTGGCATGAATTTCACTTGAAATTCTGTCTGGCATGAATTTCACTTGAAATTCTGTCTGGCATGAATTTCACTTGAAATTCTGTCTGGCATGAATTTCACTTGAAATTCTGTCTGGCATGAATTTCACTTGAAATTCTGTCTGGCATGAATTTCACTTGAAATTCTGTCTGGCATGAATTTCACTTGAAATTCTGTCTGGCATGAATTTCACTTGAAATTCTGTCTGGCATGAATTTCACTTGAAATTCTGTCTGGCATGAATTTCACTTGAAATTCTGTCTGGCATGAATTTCACTTGAAATTCTGTCTGGCATGAATTTCACTTGAAATTCTGTCTGGCATGAATTTCACTTGAAATTCTGTCTGGCATGAATTTCACTTGAAATTCTGTCTGGCATGAATTTCACTTGAAATTCTGTCTGGCATGAATTTCACTTGAAATTCTGTCTGGCATGAATTTCACTTGAAATTCTGTCTGGCATGAATTTCACTTGAAATTCTGTCTGGCATGAATTTCACTTGAAATTCTGTCTGGTTAACTAATCCTGTAGCTTTATAATAACTTGGAATCCCAATGTAAGTATTCTCAACCCTCTGATTTTTATGAGCGTTCAACACTGATTCAGTGGTGATCGAATCAAATGCTTTTTCGAAGTCAGTTAAAGCTAAATTTAGTGGGTAAGTTTAGTATGCTCATTACACCTAAGTATCTTGAATTAATCAGGTCTGAGTTGCTAAACCCACCCTACATGGCAGTCAATCAAATCGACTGTATCAACTCTCAATGCAAGGGTTGATGCAATTGAAAAACGGCAAAAACAGGGCCGGAAAGATAAAACATTACATTTCGTAGCGTATGCGAAAACAAAGTCTTGCATATTATTTTTTATCTTTAACATACGTTCAGTTTCTTTCTTTATTCAGTCTATTTCTTTAGTTCAGCAGATCTAATTATAGGGATTAAGTTGTTGTCAGACAACGGCCATAGGCAAGTTGGCAGCCTTTCCCCGTTTAGGGGAAAATTCCCGAAACACCGCACCTAAACTAACCCACAAGACAACACGACACACAAGTGTCCCTTAGTGTGGGTAGTTTGGCATCAAAACACAATCCATCATAATATACCTTCTGAGATTATCATTTAATCAATCAAACATGTAGGTAACTAAAAAGCGTCGACGACATTTTCACCTTTGATTCCATGCACTCGGAGTCTCGGATCCACCACTGCCGTCCGGTCCCCATCCGGTCCCATCTTGCAAGTCCCGCACTGGTGATGCATTTGCATAGTCAACTGCCGGACACAGCAGCCCCAGTAGTCGTCCGACCCGTACTTGTGCTTCTTGCACGCCGGCAAAATCCGGGTGGACAGTTTGGATTTGTACTTTTGAAAGGCGTTCGTTTTGCTTAGCTCGATCACCATTTTGATGCCTGCAATGAGAAGTGAGGGAAGAATTTTGATTGTGTTTAGTATAACTGCTTGTTACAAATGTCCTTCTAAGAAGTTGCAATTGGGAAAATATCCTTCTAAGGTCAGACACTCACTATCAGGTACACCTGATCAGGTATCAGGTCTACCTGATAGTGTGTGTGCTCATGTCAGATATACCTGATGATCAGGTGTACCTGTCAGCCTGATAGTGAGAGGCTGGCCTAAGAAAATTTGTTTTTCTCATAAAGGGGTTGAATTAAAGTCACTGTATAACTGCTAAGTTTTTTACTGACGAGGATTTCACCCACACAAATTAAGTGTCCAAAAAGCAAATAACTGTAAGCAATAATGTCAATAGGTACATAGATTACAAAGGATGTCTACTAATGTAAAAATAACCAACAATCGTAAGACCACTCACCTTCCACAATCCTGAGAAGGTCGAGCGGATCTTGGAAAAAGTTGGACTGGACTGCCGGATACACCATCGGGTCGGCCGACTTCAGCCGGACATAGCCGCGACTTTCCGGATACATCAACATGGGCCAAATACTCCAGGCGTCCTTGTTTTTGACGTCACGGAATAGTTCCTTAAATGTCCGATCGGGGATTCCCATGGTTTTCCGGAGCAAACTGCCGCCCTTTTCTGAAAAAGCAGAGGAAAGAAATTTTGTCAAAGCTGCATGGAAGAAGGTTTTTAGCTGAATCCCTTTTAGGGGTGACCTATTCATTTCTAATGAAAGTCACAACTTTGGGAAATTTAAATGGAAGTGTCCGAGCGACAAGTGGGAACGAACTTTCCGGCTGAGTGAGATTTGCCATGTTCCTGACTATTAATGATGTTGTCTGAAATAAGTAAGTACCTATATTTTATATTCACTTTATTATAGCTATTTTTTACATCCTACATATTAATCATCCGATTTCCGATTTTACACTTCACAGTAATTATAAATGGATGTGAGTAAATTAAATTCAACTGAGAATTGATTAAACTTCTTGGCAAATATTGAGGTTAATCAACAACTGATTAAAAAAATAGCTCTTGCGTGTAAATGAATAGCTCGTTATAAATTCAGTACTTAGTGGGTATTAATTAAAACTTCTCAGATCTTCATTTCAGTCGGTACTTAGTGTCTATGTTATGTATGACGTTATTTAGATGGTAAATCCTCTATTCCTCCCACTGACTTACCTATCGGACTGTGAAACCGGGTTCACCTTAACATTCAACTGACCGCTAAACGGTATTAACCATTAACCAATTTTATTGCATGAGTTTTGAAGAGGTTTGATAGAGGAAACTGTAGGTAACTGATAAGGTGTTATCGTCCCGAAATCGAAGAGAGAAAGAAGGCAGGATGGGAGAAAGCCAGCCGTTTCGAGCACGAACATTATCCGTGAAGGATAAAATCCGCCCCGGCGGGAATCGAACCCGCGGCGTAGCGCTTACAAGGCAGACCTACTTTACTAATGGAAAGTAAAAAATCTTTTTTTACGGCTTTCTTTTAAGTGGCAGGGTTCTTCTAGAGGAGCTTTTCCACCCAACCACTTCCACCCAATCTTCAAGTTATAGCATATTGTTCTCTCCGTTCCGTCACCCTAACTCACCTTCCTCGATAGCTAAACTGGCCGGGACAAAGATGTACTCAATGTCGGGTACCCCGGGTGGGTAGTTGTTGTATTTGGTCCTCACATAGCCCAGACCTTCGCAGCCGAGCGTCGTCGTCCAGCCCTGATTGGTAAAAGCCTTGATGGTCTCTTTGGCAAGATTACTGAAGATTCGGTCCGACACGAGGCCTACCTTCTGGTTGACGGTAAAAGCCAGACTGGCGAAGGCCGGATGCTCCTGAAGATTTTCGCCCACCTGCAGATCTGCTAGGACAGGGATGTTGAACTGTTCGAGTTGCTCCCGAGGGCCGATACCTGCGGAGAAGAACATGATTGGTACCGCTTTAATAATTATTTGCGGTGAAGCTAAAGGTGTGTCCAAACATAGTTGACCGACCGTCGATCGACGAGGTGAGTCTATGTTATCGAGGCAGTGTGGATGGTTCAATCGACATCAATTGACGGCCGGTCGACTATGTGTGGACACACCTTAAGAGCATCCTTCCCTAATTATTTCGATTCTATGATTTTTCTTTGTACTCTGGTAATGTCGCAACTGGTCGCTACCGGGTTAAAGTAGCTACTCAACTGTTCTCACGATTCACAAGTCCATGTGTACCTCAAAGTTCAAACACAGATTTGAAAAACCTTGGGATCGAACTTGGGATCTTTGCTCCGGTGTGATCATCCACTCACTATCAATTAGAACCGACAGGTACACCTGATCAAGTCCGCCTCTCAGGTTTATCGGGTAGTGTGTGTGTGTGTCACTCACTATCAATTAGAACCGACAGGTACACCTGATCAAGTCCGCCTCTCAGGTTTATCGGGTAGTGTGTGTGTGTGTGTGTGTGTGCTCATCGGGTATCAGATAGACCTGGTCAGGTGTACCTGTAAGGTTTACCTGATAGTGAGTGGCTGGCCCTAAACATCCACTTGGGCTCGAAGGTTTTTCATAAACAGAAGTGAATTACCTGACAGCAACAGCAGATGTGGTGAGAAGAAGGCTCCAGCGCTCAGAACCACCTCCTTCTTAGCGTAGACGACTCTCTTCTTGTTATTCTTCATAAATTCGACCCCAAACACTCTCTTTGTGTTTGGGTCAATGAGGACCTTGAGGACGCGAGCTTTCTTCATGACGTGAAAGTTGGGGCGCTCGACAATCGGTCTGAGAAACGCTTGACTGGCGGAGAATCGCCTTCCTGAAATTCAAAGAGGAATTGAGGGGTCAAGAGGAAGAACGGACTAAGCCGCACATTTGTGATAATTGGAGTTAAAGTTTAGGAGTTTTACAAAAATGTACATAAGTCTTGGAGAGCTTTTTCTAATAACTTCTAAACTACAGCTGACGGTCAAACTTTCTTGACTTGGCGGGGCGGAGCGCTACCGCGCTCCTTAATACTGCTAGAGTTCCTCTACTAGTGGTTAGAGTGCTTTTCGGACTGTGGCTTAGTCCAAAGCACACCTACCTTGTAAGCGCTAGGTCGCGGGTTCGATTCCCGTCAGAGTCTAAAGCAAGGCAAATGAAGTCAACGGGTCTAATAAATAGGAAGTATTGCGTATCTTATAGTCCACCTGATGAGGGACATACTACGGGATGGGCATGCTACTACACAGAACACACGAGTCTAATGTAGCAGTTGTTTCATTGCTACGAATTAGAAATGGCGGTAACACACTCGTCTTGAAAAGAAAAAAAAAAATCTCACCAAACTGAATCGTCCCTTGGATCCTCGAGAAGCCCACGTTTCCATCCGGACTATTGTAGTCCGTCAGATTGAGTCCCACCTCCGGCGCGGACTCCAGAAAGGCGTCCATCAGTTTGGACTTGTACGGTGAATAGTCCACGTTCAGGTACCCTCCGACGCCGTGGTACTCTGACCGTTTCAACTCAGGGACGTCAATGTCCTCAGACTTCTTGAAGTAGGGCAGGACGTCTTTGTAGCCCCAGCCGACGTTGCCGGCCTCCAACCAGCGGTCGAAGTCATTGGGGTTGCCGCGGGTGTAGATGTTGTTGTTGATGACGGAGGCACCACCGACGGCGCGGCCTGCCGGCCACGGACAGCGCTCGTTGTTCAGACCTGTGGAGGAGAACGAAGGGGGGGAGTCAGCGATGCTAGTCTTTTTAAGTCGTGTCCACACATAGTCGCCTGGCCGTCGATCGACGAGGTGAATCTATGTCAACATGTCAGTCGAAATGGATCGAAGTCAGTCGATGGCCTGTCGACTATGTGTGGACACACCTTTATATTAGAGACATGGAGACCATAAAGCCCCCAATGTGTGACAAATTTGTCTTGGAAAGAGTGTCTACAAAGGTGAAATTACGCGGGCATCTGTTCAATGATACACCTAAGGAACAAGATTATATCATATGCAGTTGGTTTAGTAATGTAGCCACAGCCACAATCGACAATCGGTTAGTCAACCACTGAACAGAACACCATAACTCGCCAATGAAATCAATGAATTGTTTTCCTTATAAATATGTATATGATTGTAGATTATGTACCTAGATACCTACTTAAATATTTTCCTTATCGATTAGAAATTAATTCCGCTCCTACACAGGTACCTACATGATTATGTAATAATCTAATAATAGGTAAAGTACTGTTATCTTTAAAGTAATGTACGCTAGGCTAAAGACATCGATTAGAAAAACAGAAGATTTTCCTTATTCCCCATTACATAGGCAGATAGGCACCTATACAACTACATATTACTACCAATGTACACATAAGTTGGTTGGTATCAAGTGCTGGGAATTGACTATCAGATCATTTTCCTATGTACACGTAGTATAGATAGATAAGTTCCACTATCAACCTCTACTAATACTCTCCACTAACCCACTAATAATAGATGATATCAAATGGAAAGTAACCCAACCAGATATACCAGAGGAACTGGTTTAAACCACGTGGTTCTAACAATGGGAATAACCCCAAGACAATACTACCTTACTACTAATAGTACCCCATTACTATAGTACAGTTACATCCATTACTATAATTCTATGACTATTATTACTGTACGGTTTTATAGGTAACTGTGAAGAAGGTTTACCGGTCGAACTGACCAACCTTCAGAATTTTCCTTTTATTATTATAATCATATTTTTTAATAGTTACCTATATTTAGGTATTTATTTATTTAATCCAAAACTAATGAATGCTGATTTTTTCTAATTTTTTGCAATGAAATAAAACTGGATTTATGACTAATTCAAAGTTGATTTTTTTTGCTTCTTTGTAACAATTTGGTAAAAATCGGATAGTCACCCATCCTGATATTAACCAAAGTCATTGTTGCTTAATCTTATTTCGTATAAACGGTAAGAGAGATCGAAAACATTTGGTCATTCGGATGTGAATATTCTAATCAATGTGATCAAAAAAGGTTTTTTTTTTTTTTTTTTGCTACACGACAGGTGTAGGACTAAGACTAAATGATTAACATTAGGTACCCGAAAAATTCTTGACTTAGGACTGACTAAAGATTTTACCAAGTACATAGGTACTCCTAGAGACCTAGAGGAAGCACTGACTAAATATAGCCTGCCTTGTAAGCGCTGTGCTGGATCGAGGGTTGGATTTCCGCCCCGGCAAACTTTATCCTCAACAGAAGGCGATTCGTTCTCGGAACGGCTGGCTTTCTCTTTTCGTGTCTTCCTTCTCCTTTTGCAATAATCCCAAGATTATGGGTAACATTAGGCCAGCCACTCACTATCAGGTAGACCTGACAGGTACACCTGATCAGTTCCGCCTGTCAGGTGTACCTGATACCTGATGAGCACACTCACTATCAGGTAGACCTGATGAGCACGCTCACTATCAGGTAGACCTGACAAGTACCTACACCTGATCAGATCCGCCTGTCAGATCTAGCTGATAGTGAATATCTGGCCTTAGTCGACGCTTCTGCTCTCCAGTCTAATAGCCGCATTACACAAGGCCGGTAGGGGATTCGTTCTAGGAACGCTTAGAACGTACCTCTGCATGCTCCAGGCTGGAACTCTGTGGTGAAGTTCCAGTTAAATTTGGTGAACTGGAGATAGTGGGCAGTTTCCGGGATGTCGGTGAGGGCGTTCTCTTCATCACCAGCCTCTAGGAGGAGGACCTTCCAGTCTGGATTTTCGGTGAGTCTGTTGGTCACCACACATCCAGCTGAAAAAAATAAAATAAAAATAAATAAAATAAAACAATAATAATTATTGATAGAAAGATTAAAAAGTAAAATAATAAAATGAAGAAATCCAAAAGATGTGTCCAAAACTCCAAACATATTCGATAAAACTGTGTTGTCAAAGCAGTGTGGACGTGTAAGTCGACATCGATCGACAGCCGGTTGACTATGTGTGGAATCGACACGTAAACCTGAGCTTGTGGTGCCCAGATAACAGAAGCATATTCTAGATTGCTCCGCACCAGTGAAGTGTACAAAAGTCTTACGGTGTCAATGCTGGAGAAAAAGTCGCTGTGTCTGACCACCAGTCCCAGAGATCTACGTATAAGCTTTCTTTGAAATTTCTGTTATACAGTGCATTCATAAAGTCCCCCCCACCTTAATTTTTGAACCGACGAATTTAGAATCCTGAAATTTTGTATACAAGCCTTTATTTACCTCTAGTTTCTTTTAGGCTATGTAAAAATTCAGGGACTTTGGGGGCCAACTTTAAAATCTTAAATGAGAACCCCCTAATTTTGACGCATCATATCTTAAGGTGACGAAGGTCTTAAAGAACGTAGTACATTGGTATAAGTTTGAGCTCGATCCGACAAACAGGGCCGGAGTTATGGCCTGTTGAAATTTTCATTTTTCCATGTTCTCCCGCCAATAGGGGAAGCACCAAAAATGGGAAATTCATATCGATTGGTGATTTGTGCTTCAAATAGGTCCCACTAATATTTCATATTGAAATTCGGTCCCAAAAATAAATTTCGAAACATCCATTTTCATCCCCGGAGGCCATCAGGGCCGGAAGTCTAAATTTCATTTTTGGGTCTGAATTTCAACATGAGCCATTAGTGGGGCCTATTTGAAGCTCAAATCACCAATCGATATGAATTTCCCATTTTTGGTACTTCCCCTATTGGCGGGAGAACATGGAAAAATGAAAATTTCAACAGGCCATAACTCCGGCCCTGTTTGTCGGATCGAGCTCAAACTTATACCAATGTACTACGTTCTTTAAGACCTTCGTCACCTTAAGATATGATGCGTCAAAATTAGGGGGTTCTCATTTAAGATTTTAAAGTTGGCCCCCAAAGTCCCTGAATTTTTACATAGCCTAAAAGAAACTAGAGGTAAATAAAGGCTTGTATACAAAATTTCAGGATTCTAAATTCGTCGGTTCAAAAATTAAGGTGGGGGGGACTTTATGAATGCACTGTATAACAGAAATTTCAAAGAAAGCTTATACGTAGATCTCTGGGACTGGTGGTCAGACACAGCGACTTTTTCTCCAGCATTGACACCGTAAGACTTTTGTACACTTCACTGGTGCGGAGCAATCTAGAATATGCTTCTGTTATCTGGGCACCACAAGCTCAGGTTTACGTGTCGATTCCACACATAGTCAACCGGCTGTCGATCGATGTCGACTTACACGTCCACACTGCTTTGACAACACAGTTTTATCGAATATGTTTGGAGTTTTGGACACATCTTTTGGATTTCTTCATTTTATTATTTTACTTTTTAATCTTTCTATCAATAATTATTATTGTTTTATTTTATTTATTTTTATTTTATTTTTTTCAGCTGGATGTGTGGTGACCAACAGACTCACCAAAAATCCAGACTGGAAGGTCCTCCTCCTAGAGGCTGGTGATGAAGAGAACGCCCTCACCGACATCCCGGAAACTGCCCACTATCTCCAGTTCACCAAATTTAACTGGAACTTCACCACAGAGTTCCAGCCTGGAGCATGCAGAGGTACGTTCTAAGCGTTCCTAGAACGAATCCCCTACCGGCCTTGTGTAATGCGGCTATTAGACTGGAGAGCAGAAGCGTCGACTAAGGCCAGATATTCACTATCAGCTAGATCTGACAGGCGGATCTGATCAGGTGTAGGTACTTGTCAGGTCTACCTGATAGTGAGCGTGCTCATCAGGTCTACCTGATAGTGAGTGTGCTCATCAGGTATCAGGTACACCTGACAGGCGGAACTGATCAGGTGTACCTGTCAGGTCTACCTGATAGTGAGTGGCTGGCCTAATGTTACCCATAATCTTGGGATTATTGCAAAAGGAGAAGGAAGACACGAAAAGAGAAAGCCAGCCGTTCCGAGAACGAATCGCCTTCTGTTGAGGATAAAGTTTGCCGGGGCGGAAATCCAACCCTCGATCCAGCACAGCGCTTACAAGGCAGGCTATATTTAGTCAGTGCTTCCTCTAGGTCTCTAGGAGTACCTATGTACTTGGTAAAATCTTTAGTCAGTCCTAAGTCAAGAATTTTTCGGGTACCTAATGTTAATCATTTAGTCTTAGTCCTAATAAAATCTGGTGTGAACATCACACGACTTTCTATTACATTAAGTCGGACAGTTCTAAAAGTTTCACCATTCGATTCCGCGTGAAAAATCATATGGGATCAACTATTCACTTGCTTATTTGGTATCGGTTCACAAATAAACGGGAAATTTGTTGACACCGGGGAGTATCGAATGGTGCTACTTTTAGCACTCTCTGACTTACAGTTGAGAAGTTTCGGGTTCGATACTCCCCTGTGTCAACAAATTTCCCTTTTATTTGTGAACCATTAACAAGTAAGCATGTGAATAGTTGATCCCATGGGATTTTTCACGCTGAATCGAATGGTGAAACTTTTAGAACTGTCCGACTTACAGTTGAGAAGTTTAATGTAATAGAAAGTCGTGTGATGTTCACACCAGATTTTTTTTTTTTTAACAGCTTTGACAGAGGGAACTGTAACTGCTATGGTCTTATCATCCCGAAATCGAAGAGAGAAGGAAGACAGGATAGGAGAAAGCCAGCCGTTCCGAGAACGAACATCATCCAATCAGGATAAAATCCGCCCCGGGCGGGAATCGAACCCGCGGCCTAGCACTTACAAGGCAGACGCTGGGCAAGCGAAATCCTGTTATACACAAACTTTACCTACTATTAATTTTCATCTACTCGTATCATCAATTTACACTGGTAATACCGCCACTGGTCGCTACTCAATTAAAGTAGCTACCCAATTATTTTCACGATGCTGAGCGCACCCCGAACTCCAAGCACAGAGCCGAAAAAACTTCGACCAAACCGGAAATCGGACCCCGAACCTCCGGAGTGGTAGCTTATTAAAATGAAGTTTCAATGTGGTAAATGGCATCAAATTTATACCGCAGAGTGTTCAAGCCCATGTGTGAATTGATCAACTCAAACACCACTTTCCGCAGAGCAATGGGGGTTTCTCCTGTAGGTTCATTCAGTCCACAGAATGAGATTTCTTCGTCTGACTTGTTTGTCTAAGAATGACATTTTTGACTTTTGCTGCTCATTTTCATGTTTGAGCACAGTGAACTAGCTAGAACACAAACAATCGCTCTACCTAGAACACAAACAATTGCTCTGGCTGGAACACAAACAATTTCCGTTGATTTTCAAGGCGTTCCTTTTTCAGTGAGGCATTGAAGCCCACATTTCTTACTGGATATATCTGCGCTCCGTTCACGACATAACCTTATCCCATCGCCACACAGTGCCATCATCACATACACACAGCAAGACATTGCCATTCTTGGACAAGGTGGTTTGTCTGACTGCTGACATGCAGCGCGGATGTGACAGGATTTGGAACTTGATGGAGGAAGGATCCTGCACGTCCAAGTCCCAGACATAGGTGCGACCTGACTGGTTACCCACCTGGAACACAACACGGTCGCATTGTAGAACCACAGTAAAAAAAAAGTAAAGTACGCTTACTTAATAATTTCAGCAAACAGTAAACTTACAAAGTATTTGCTACAGAGAGTCAGTCAAGGTTGAATGGTAGGGATTACCCTAGGTAATAATTTCGCCATTTGATAGAAATTTCATGTATTTGTGTACACTGTATAGGAATTATAACATTAATCATTTACAACCAATGGAGTCTAAAATTCTCAACAAGAAATAAATAAATCGCTAAATAAATAACACATTGTTATAGCTTACCGCCGCCATTTGTCAAGACCAACAGGTACACAATGGGGCTGCCTGGAAGAAACTGACAAGAAACGCCCTTTATAAAAAGAAGAAAAATAAACAAAAAACATCGTCACTTGATTTTTTTTTTTTAATTTCCCGGGCACAATTCGACTGAGGCGCTTCCTGAAAATACCCGGGTATTTATAAAAATTGGGTATTTACCCTGGGTAAATACCCAGGGTTTACCCCAAAAATAAGTACCCGGGTATTTACCCATCACTAGGAAACAGTAAACTTACAAAGTATTTGCTACAGAGAGTCAGTCAAGGTTGAATGGTAGGAATTACCCTAGGTAATAATTTCGCCATTTGATGGAAATTTCATGTATTTGTGTACACTGTACAGGAATTATAACATTAATCATTTACAACCAATGGAGTCTAAAATTCTCAGAAAGAAATAAATAAATCGCTAAATAAATAACACATTGTTATAGCTTACCGCCGCCATTTGTCTAGACCAACAGGTACACAATAGGGCTGCCTGGAAGAGACTGACAAGAAACGCCAACCCTATTCAAACAGGATTTTTAAATAGGAAAAGATTAGGATAAAGAAGTTATAGCTTACCGCCAGAATTTTCTGCCAATAGTCCATGGAGAAGCGAATGAACCAAATCGACTTAAATAGCAAAAGGCTAGAAAGAAGTTATAGCTTACCGCCAGAATTTTCTGCCAATAGTCCATGGAGAAGCGAATGAACCAAATTTCGCAATCCTTGAAGTTGAGTCGGTTGATAATGGTCACGTTAGTTTCATTCGTACGAAGTTCTTTGTCTTCAAGACGACCAGGCTTCCAACATATGATGCAGTTCTCACAAGACTGAAACAACAGGAAAAGATAGTATAATTATTAGGCATACATTATTTAAAATATCCATCATTGCACGGGACCCGCGAAGCCTAAAGGGGACCCATAACTTGTGAACTAAGTTTCTCTACAAAATTATCAAGTTGAAATATAACTTGCCAGTCCAGTTAGCTTGGAGAGCTGCGGGCCTGCCTTGTGAGTGCTAGGTGGCGGGTTCGATTCCAGCCCAGGGCGAACCTTATCCTAAAGACATCGATTCGTTCTCGGAGAGGCTGGGTTTCTCCTAAATTATTCTTACCAGGCTTCCAACATATGATGCAGTTCTCACAAGACTGGAACAACAGGGAAAGATAGTATAATTATTAGGCATACATTATTTAAAATCTCCATCATTGCACGGGACCCGCGAAGCCTAAAGGGGACCCAAAACTTGTGAACTAAGTTTCTCTACAAAATTATCAAGTTGAAAAATAACTTGCCAGCCCAGTTAGCTTGGAGAGCTGCGGGCCTGCCTTGTGAGTGCTAGGTGGCGGGTTCAATTCCAGCCCAGGGTGAACCTTATCCTAAAGACATCGATTCGTTCTCGGAGAGGCTGGGTTTCTCCTAAATTATTCTCCTTTCTTCGGTTTTATTACGGTAAAACCTCTGTTGTAACCGTTCCCTCTTTTAAATGTCTTCCTTACTTTAAGTCAATTATGAAAAGTAAAACATTTTTCTTACCTTAGAGAGTACAAAGTCTCCAAGCCAGCGCACACAATCGACATAGTTGCGATGAATATCCCGGGTGGAGAACTGAGGGAAATGTTCTTTCTGTGTGTCAAATGGTCGTGTGGACCTAGCAGGGTTAAACGTGTAAGATTCAGCACAAGCGTCCTTGATTTCCGGTTTGGTCAGGTCCCAAAGTTTGAGCGAATGATCCATACCGCACGACATTATTTTCGTACCTAGGAGATCAAAATCCTGAAGATGGAAGAACGGATTAGACATGACTGAATGGGTTCGATAAATAAGTTAGCAAGATACAAGATATTACTACCAAAGTCTCAATACAACTCGACGAATTCGAAGCAATAACCTCCAGATCCGAAATCCACCACGCCACTGAGATTGATTACACCTTTCGGTATTCACATCTATAAATAAGGTAAAGGCCCTTTCCCATTGTAAGTTAAATGAGAGTGTTCCCACTACACATGACACATTTTTTTTTCCCGAACAACAAGTGGGAATGCGCCTTAACTCTTTATAAAGCTGATCTTAACCCTTACCGCACTCAGCACTTCGTCCCTATGACCCTCCACACCTCCAAATATGGCAATGCAGATATCCGTCTTGATATTCCACAGTCGTAGTGTGTGATCTTTGGACACCGACAGGAGGAGGTTGAAGTCTTGAGGATGAAATTTGAGCTCGTTGATGGCATGTCCATGTCCTGGGAGAAATAATAAGAATATTTACAAGTTAGTATTAGTATACTGTTGGAAGAAGACCATCCAAAGATGTTTGACTTTGTGATTTCTATTTTGGGCCTTAGGGGGCCATGTGGGAGCCCTTCTCTCAACTATTATGGGAGCATTGTAGCATAATTTTAAATAGGTAAGCTCCTTTTGCTTATAAAGTAAGAACAAGTAGGGTCTTTACCCTTCCATCCACCCCTGGTGGGTGATTGAAAGGGCCCACCTGCCAGCTTTCATGTCAATCCCCCTTTTTACCATAGAAATGTCGAACACAGGCATGGAATGCAGGGCTGAAGATTCTGATAACTGCTCTGGATCCTGCTACAGCTAGCAAAGGTCTACCACTCTCCAGATCCATGGACCAAGCACATGTGTAGAAATTTTCTTCAATCTGAAATGATTGGGTATTATTAAGCTAAAGATGATTCATCTGATTTTAATGGAATTTAGCAAACATGTTTAACATACAAAGGGCCTTTGTTCATTAGATTTTGGGTTCAATCGATTTCCATCATATTTGAGGAATTAAGTTACAGCGCAGATTCCCCAAATGCATACTTAAATGTTTCATATTAGTGTACCTAATACTTCAACTGCCAAGCTCTAAATGTGTGTCCAAACAAAATCGATCGGCCGTCTATCTCGACATCGATCAACGATACAAATCTATGTTGTCGAGGTAGTGTGGATCTGTGGATGGTTCAGTCGACATTGATCGACAGCCGGTTGACTTTGTGTGTAGGTACACAAATTTAGATCCTAAATATCACTAGACTCCCGCCGGAGACTATCGACCCTTGAACCATCAGTGTGTCCATCTTCTTTTTTAGATCGATTTGGAAAAAGGGCCCTGGGCCCCGGATGACTCAATAAGGGCCAAAACCTAGCTAGTGAATTTCCTTTATGTATTGGACATAATTTACATATATACGTGATTTTATTAATATTGGACCAAACTTTCGAGAATTGCAATGAGAAAATTAGTGCAACTTTAGGAGCTACTCCCGCCGGAGACTATCGACCCTTGAACCATCAGTGTGTCCATCTTCTTTTTTAGATCGATTTGGAAAAAGGGCCCTGGGCCCCGGTTGACTCAATAAGGGCCAAAACTAGCTAGTGAATTTCCTTTATGTATTGGACATATATACGTGATTTCATCAAAATTGGACCAAACTTTCGAGAATTACAATGAGAAAATTAGTGCAACTTTAGGAGCGCCCTGTACGTGTATCATGTGAACTAAAGAACAAATTAAAGTTTTCAAAATCATTTAAAGTAGATACTTACCTATCTACCATGTGTTTAACATGGAGAGTTGTGAGCCATATCGTTAAGCAGTGCTTAACTTAAGCACCAACATGGTATGCATAAACAATGTTTAATCTACAGCGAATTCTTTCAAATTCATTTAAAGTAGATACTTACCTATCTACCATGTGTTTAACATGGAGAGTTGTGAGCTCTATCGTTAAGCAGTGCTTAACTTAAGCACCAACATGGTATGCATTTAAACAACGTTTAATCTACAGCGAATTCTTTCAAATAGGCAAAATATTACCCATCTGACTGGAATCGAGGGCGATATTTTTCTAGAAAATTTGGTTTTAAAGGTGCCAAAATAGTCAACGTTGGCAGCTAAAAATAGAAATAATAAATTACTAATAGACTAGAATTAAAAGTCGAAAATGGAAAAAATAAAAAAATAATAATAAATAATTGACGAATCACGTCTCTCCATTGATGTACTCAAAGCGAACTCACAGCAATTGTTGAAAAGAGTTAAAGAGCTGAATAAATCTCATCGCCCTGATATTACACGAATCACACCGTCCATAATTCTATATCTATATCACATATTTCCACCAAGATTCCTATGGACCATTTCCTCTTGCACCATTTGTCTTCAATTGAGGCATTCAAGGTGAATAAATACCTTTTACACTAAACCATATTCTTGAGGTCTTTGAAATACAATTTTACACTAGATTTTTGAAGTCTAAAGGTATTTAAATAAATACAATTTCAATTACTAACGCCCCACCTAACCGACCTTGTTTGATTAAATATTTCCGCCTACTTAGGTTTTGTTTTCAAAGTCAAAAGTCTCATTACCTATACCTGGTGGACATTATGCTGATGTTATTGTGGACAATTACTTAGACATGTTTCAAATCAGGACCGAAATCAGGTGATCAAAAAGGGAAGGAGGAGGAAATTTAATTTTGTTGAGCATAAATGCTTGTCACAAATGTCGTTCTCCGCTTAGGGGCATGTTGGCAAACAGAAAATGAGTATTCTTGGTCCTAGACGTCTCGAATTCAAATCCTAAGCCATTCATGATGCTTCTTCGTGTGGTCAAGCCTCAGCGCCAAGAAATGTACCAACTAACCAATCTCAGTGGTGCAGTGGTTAAGGCGTTGGACTTCGGATCTGGAGGTTGGTGGTTCGAGTCCAAGTAAAGTCATAAAATTCTTCTAGGTGTAATTGGGGAACGATATTTGTGACGAGGATATTAAATTAAAGTATACTTAACACAATTAAAAATTCCTCCTCCTGGCGCGGGCTCGGTGCGCTTATGTCCCTTAACAAGGCTATATCTATATCACATATTTCCACCAAGATTCCTAGCTGAGAATATTAAAATTCTACCTATACCTGGTGGACATTATGCTGATGTTAAAGGATGAAATCCGCCCCGCGCGGGAATCGAACCCGCAGCCTAGCGCTTACAAGGCAGACGCACTACCAACTAAGCTAACTAGGCTGGCTCTACTCGGTGTTACGCATTGTGTAATACCGGTATTTATCGCCCTGATATTACACGAATCACACCGTCCATAATTCTATATCTATATCACATATTTCCATCAAGATTCCTATCTGAGAATATTAAAATTCTACCTATACCTGGTGGACATTATGCTGTTGTTATTGTGGACAATTACTTAGACATGTTTCAATCAGGACCGAAATCAGGTGATCAAAGGGAAGGAGGAGGAAATTTAATTTTGTTGAGCATAAATGCTTGTCACAAATGTCGTTCTCCGCTTAATACATTACGCTAAATTTAATGACTTGACTTAGACTCGAACCACCAACTTCCAGATCCAGAGTCCACCGCGCTAGCCACTGCACCTTTGAGGTTTGGATCTGGAGGTTTGTGGTTCGAGTCCAAGTCAAGTCATAAAATTCTTCTACGTGTAATAATTGGGGAACGATATTTGTGACGAGCGTATTAAATTTAAGTATGCTTAACACAATTAAAAATTCCTCCTCCTGGCGCGGGCTCGGTGCGGTTTTGTCCCTTAACAAGATCTCCGCTTAATACATTACGCTAAATTTAATGACTTGACTTAGACTCGAACCACCAACTTCCAGATCCAGAGTCCACCGCGCTAGCCAGTATGCTTAAGCATAAATTTAAGTATGCTTAACACAATTTAAAATTCCTCCTCCTGGCGCGGGCTCGGTGCGGTTATGTCCCTTAACAAGGACCTGATATGTTTCAATTTATTTATGCTAATACTGTGTCTTTATCCACATAGCTATCAGAATTATGACTTCACATTCACAAGTTCATAACGCGATGACTTAGGTTCTCGTTCTTGGCTGCTAATGGTTCTCATATCCATCATAGGATTCATACGATTTGTCAGTCATAACAGACTGATCAACTAGCTCCTGTTATGCCCTAACACCTAACTCTTTGGTCCCGCGTTGGACCGGCCACCGGTGAAAGCGCTTTCGACAGCGTTGAGTCACGATTTCCATCATATTTGAGGAATTAAGTTACAGCGCAGATTCCCCAAATGCATACTTAAATGTTTCATATTAGTGTACCTAATACTTTAACTGCCAAGCTCTAAATGTGTGTCCAAACAAAATCGATCGGCCGTCTATCTCGACATTGATCAACGATACAAATCTATGTTGTGAAGCGCTTTCGACAGCGTTGAGTCACGATTTCCATCATATTTGAGGAATTAAGTTACAGCGCAGATTCCCCAAATGCATAATTAAATGTTTCATATTAGTGTACCTAATACTTCAACTGCCAAGCTCTAAATGTGTGTCCAAACAAAGTCGATCGGCCGTCTATCTCGACATCGATCAACGATACAAATCTATGTTGTCGAGGTAGTGTGGATGGTTCAGTCGACATTGATCGACAGCCGGTTGACTTTGTGTGTACACAAATTTAGATCCTAAATATCACTACGACATCGATCAACGATACAAATCTATGTTGTCGAGGTAGTGTGGATGGTTCAGTCGACATTGATCGACAGCCGGTTGACTTTGTGTGTTTAGTGTACCTAATACTTCAACTGCCAAGCTCTAAATGTGTGTCCAAACAAAATCGATCGGCCGTCTATCTCGACATCGATCAACGATAACGATACAAATCTATGTTGTCGAGGTAGTGTGGATGGTTCAGTCGACATTGATCGACAGCCGGTTGACTTTGTGTGTACACAAATTTAGATCCTAAATATCACTAGTTACTAAAATCCTGGAAAGATCCTTACCTTTATGGCCTTTGTTGATATCTATCAGATCTGTTGTCTTGTTGGGACCTGAAGCTAATGGCGCAATTGGTGTACTTTTGGTTCAAAATCAATATCGAAGATATGTACTGCGTACTGAACATGACCACAGAAGAGAGTCAAACGCCTTGTTGAAATCCAACAACCAGTGGCTGTGTGACATTACTTCCACTACGTGAGATGCGTGCAGTATCTGAATTAAAATATACAAATAAATATATAAATATATTGAATATAAGAAAATATAAATTTAATATTTCCGCTCCTCCAAGAGTGATTTATTAATCCGAGACACATTTCTCAGAACAATCGTAAAAAACACCAATTCCTGGTGTGAACAGCACATTCGGAACGACAAATTACCATAATTTACCATATTATTTTCTGACCGTTTTTCTTTATGATTTGTTTGATTTTTTATTGATTTGTACAATTTTGTTTATTACAGGTAGCTGTTAGCTAAAAAACACCAATTCCTGGTGTGAACAGCACATTCGGAACGACAAATTACCATAATTTACCATATTATTTTCTGACCGTTTTTCTTTACGATTTGTTTGATTTTTTATTGATTTGTACAATTTTGTTTATTACAGGTAGCTGTTAGCCGTTGCTTTAATGTCTACTTGTCTACGATTAAATTGTTTTACAATTTTCTTTAATGTTTTGTTGTGTGAGTTGCTGTTTGTCGTATGTAACAATTGAATAAAATTGTTAACACTCCTGTATATTTGTACTTTCCTGTTTACTGTTCAATTTGTTTGAACGCCCTTGATAACTTCTTTCAATATCTTCTATTTCGCATAGGAAATAGGTAGGGTTCATTCCAAAATCCAATTTCCAGTGAACACATCTAAAGGTGTCGAACATAGTCCACCGGCCGTCGATCGATGTCGACTGAACCGTCCACACTGCCTCGACAACATAGATTCACCTCGTCGATCGATATCGATTGACGACCGGTCGACTATGTTTGGACACACTTGTCTACTTGTCTACGATTAAATTGTTTTACAATTTTCTTTAATGTTTTGTTGTGTGAGTTGCTGTTTGTCGTATGTAACAATTGAATTGTTAACACTCCTGTATATTTGTACTTTTCTGTTTGCTGTCCAATTTGTTTGAACGCCCTTGATAACTTCTTTCAATATCTTCTATTTCGCATAGGAAATAGGTAGGGTTCATCCCAAAATCCCATTTCCCAGTGAACACATCTAAAGGTGTCGAACATAGGCGACCGGCCATCGCATTGATGTCGACTGAACGGTCCACACTGCCTCGACAACATAGATTCACCTCGTCGATCGCTGTCGATTGACGACCGGTCGACTATGTTTGGACACACCTTAAACTCCAAGAGACGGATGTTTAGGACATCTCTACCTCTTGGTTGAGAGATAGTTAACTTTTCCTAACCTTGTTTAGTCAGTTGGGGTAAAGGGACTTTTCAGTCCTATTAGGACAGGATAAAAAGGGTATATTCTATTCTATGTACAACCTCGTTGTGGGGGCTCATCCGCCAATCGGATCTTTTCAGGGACTTTTCAGTCTCATCCTATCAGTATTAGATCTTGCCACGGACGAGACACTTCCAAGAATAAAATTAATCCCCCATGCTGTTCAATTGCAGAAATGTAAACAAAGTTTTGTAAATAGAACGAAATCAATCAATAGTAAAAAGATATAAAGCAAACATATTTATTTTATGCTGTGAAATTAAATGGAAGATAAACATGGTAATATTATCGACAACTCTTTAAATTATTGCATTTTCCACAAGGAGCTTCAACAGGGTGTGAAAAATTACAATTATTATTTTCATTATTGAATTATTATTTTTTATTATTGAATTATTATTAATATTTGAAATTT
The DNA here is from genome assembly GCF_000475195.1 of Diaphorina citri. Taxonomy (NCBI): domain Eukaryota; kingdom Metazoa; phylum Arthropoda; class Insecta; order Hemiptera; family Psyllidae; genus Diaphorina; species Diaphorina citri. Next base: position 93,362 of record NW_007378409.1, on the reverse strand, counting down.
CTTTTTCCATTATGTTGTTCTTGTCAATATAAATACTCAGAAATTGTTGCTATTATCGCCAAATATTCTTTATTATTGAATTATTATTTTTTATTATTAAATTATTATTAATATTTGAAATTTCTTTTTCCATTATGTTGTTCTTATCAATATAAATACTCAGAAATTATTGCTATTATCGCCAAATATTTTGTTGGAAAAATATAGATCATATCAAATTGAAAAGAATAAAATAAATTGTGGCTCAGGACCAAGAACTCCAAGAAGTTTCCTACAAAACGGCCATTTGTTTGTTTGTTTGTTTGTTTTCTTTTTTTAACTGACTTGTGCCCAGCTTTTCTGAGACTTCCTTCCGTCTGAATTGAGGAAAATCCTACTTTGAGCGTAAATCACTTCAAATCTCTCAGAATGTTGAGAATATAAAAAATAATTTCAAATTTCACTTAACCCTTGGAGTCTCAATAGGTGTGAAACCATCTCAATGAGTTCTACAGTTCACTAAACCATTAGTTTTCAGCTTAACTCCACATACACAAGAAGCCCACTTTGAAGCTTAGGTGTGGAGCAAACAGCACTGATCAACTAGCTCCTGTTATGCCCTAACTCTTTGGTCCCGCGTTGGACCGGCCACCGGTGAAAGCGCTTTCGACAGCGTTGAGTCGTCCATGTTCTCCCGCCAATAGGGGAAGCACCAAAAATGGGAAATTCATATCGATTGGTGATTTGTGCTTCAAATAGGTCCCACTAATATTTCATATTGAAATTCGGTCCCAAAAATAAATTTCGAAACATCCATTTTCATCCCCGGAGGCCATCAGGGCCGGAAGTCTAAATTTCATTTTTGGGTCTGAATTTCAACATGAGCCATTAGTGGGGCCTATTTGAAGCTCAAATCACCAATCGATATGAATTTCCCATTTTTGGTACTTCCCCTATTGGCGGGAGAACATGGAAAAATGAAAATTTCAACAGGCCATAACTCTGGCCCTGGTTGTCGAATCGACTTAAAACTTGTACCAATGTACTACGTTCTTTAAGACCTTCAATATGATGCATCAAAAGTAGGGGGTTCTTATTTAGGATTTAAAAAAAGTCCCTGAATTGTGAATGCACTGTATGTTGATCGAATTTTAATGTATTCTGAAAGGTAACACCCAGATCCTTTTTTGATTCGACTCGATTTATAACAGAATCATTTATTTTATAACTGTATATGCTTCTAGATCTTTTGGTTGTGATGGTCATGACATCACATTTCTTTATATACTGAATTGAAGTTGGATCTCCTTCAGCCATGTGTCCACAGCAATCAAATCCTCCTGCATCAGACGACTATCGTTTTCATTTGATATTACACGGCCATGTGTCCACAGCAATCAAATCCTCCTGCATCAGACGACTATCGTTTTCATTTGATATTACACGGTATAACTTGAAGTCGTCCGCAGACAGAAGGTATTTCGAGTGCTGTATACACCCCCCAATACCATCAATGAGCACCGCAAAAAGGAGGCCGGATAACTTTGAACCTTGAACTACAGAGGACGATGGAAAATAGGGCTCAGATAATGCTCCCCCGAAAAACACCCTTTGTTCTCTTCTCCGGAGATATGATGCAAAGAATTTCACCAGATCTCCCGAGAATCCGAACAGGGCCAACTTCCTGAGGAGCACATCATGAGAAACCTGATCAAAAGCGCGGTGGATATCGGTGTATATTACGTCAACCTGCGCTCCTCCACTGCCCAAAGCCCTGGCCACATATGTATATGTATATGTATAGAACTCAACTGGGTTCGACACTGTCGACTTTCTTAGCATAAAACCATGCTGGGCATGAGGAGCACATCATGAGAAACCTGATCAAAAGCGCGGTGGATATCGGTGTATATTACGTCAACCTGCGCTCCTCCACTGCCCAAAGCTCTGGCCACATATGTATAGAACTCAACTGGGTTCGACACTGTCGACTTTCTTAGCATAAAACCATGCTGGGCAAGCAAAAACCTGTTATACCTACACAAACTTAGAAATGTGTGATATTACTGTTACATTCGACACTGGTATTTACGAAGAAAAGTCATTATTCTGGGATTTTTTAGGTACTGAGGTTACTTAGTGATCTTAAATAAGTCTGGGAAAACGGCTAAAGACAAAGATAAGTTGAAAATATAAAATTAAAAGAAAAGAAAATAATAAATTATTTTCCATCACTCCTACATCTTTGAACCAATGATCAATATAAAATTAAAACACACAACCTCTCTCTATGACAACTCAAACACTGATTGGTGAAATGTTGTTACACATTCCTGTCTGTGAGTTATTGCTTGAACACAATTTTCCATGAGCAGATCAAACAATACCTAATCCTAATAGTATTAGTACAAGTATTGTTCAACTTGTTACCAAGTAGGTACCTACAACGTGTTAAACTCCAGTGAGGTCGATAAAGTGTGGGCGGGATTGTTTTTATTTATGTCTTTTGTGATACTTTATTGTTTGTTGTTGCGTTTTTCATGGACATCTTTAAGTGCCTGCGGTTGGTAAAGAATGAAGAATGTAAAGATGTAGATAAGATAAACTCCAGTGAGGTCGATAAAGTGTGGGCGGGATTGTTTTTATTTATGTCTTTTGTGATACTTTATTGTTTGTTGTTGACTTGTTGTGTTTTTCATGGACATCTTTAAGTGCCTGCGGTTGGTAAAGAATGAAGAATGTAAAGATGTAGATAATGCTCGTGTTGATCTGAAAGAATGTCAATAATGCTTTCAAAGGGACTTTTGAATTGGCAAGTGGTTTACTATCCAACCAAATGTTCCCCATCCCTAACTAAATCAAAAGATAAGATACATATTAAAATCTTTGTCTGTTACATATTTTTATTGGTATTTCGAAATATGGAAGATGTAGGATGATTGATTCGTCTCCCAAAATAGGGATGACTCGTTTTACCTTGCTTGAACACAATTTTCCATGAGCAGATCAAACAATACCTATTTATTATTATTATGTTAAGGCGGTCTCTTCCTGATCCCTGATGTGCCGCGTCCATTTTAGTTTAGGACTATTGCACTGCCATATACCTAATCCTAATAGTAGATATTAGTACAAGTTAGTATTGTTCAACTTGTTACCAAGTACCTACTTTACTAACCTTGTGAACAGGCAATTGATTCGTCTCCCAAAATAGGGATGACTCGTTTTACCTTGCTTGAACACAATTTTCCATGAGCAGATCAAACAATACCTAATCCTAATTAAGGAGCGCGGTAGCGCTCCGCCCCGCCAAGTCAAGAAAGTTTGATAGTAGATATTAGTACAAGTTAGTATTGTTCAACTTGTTAAGGCTAAGCATAGTCTCAAGGCATTTGATTGGTCAATTTCGACTTGAGACTGATCTAAGAACGATCATTCTTGTTCATAAATACGAGTGTCAGCGGTAAAAACGACTCATTTGAATCACTAACACCCTCGGTAGTCCGTGCATCATAATCAAAATCATTGACAATGTATGTATGTGTACATCTACATATGTCGCGTCGATAACATTGATATTGATCGAAGGCAGGCTGGTAAAGGGGATTACCCCGACTTTTGTTTCATGATCTTTCAGGTCATTTGCTTTATCTTATCCCACACGAAAAATTCCATATCTAACTTTTGCTTATCGTTTTAGACGAATTTGCTAACCGATTTTGCTAGTGTGGAATGTTCCTCTCGAACTATTTTGCTTACCGTTCCCCTCTCTTTTTATGCTATGTAAGCTATGTTACTGTGGACGTCTACACGGGTCTCACTCACACGGTCCGTGGATAATTACGAGCAACTTCTAGCCATAAACGATTTATTAATAACCCTTTAATTCTGACAATAAATTAATCCGGGATATCTTGTAGGAAACCAAATCAAATGAAGCCAGGCTCGAGAGCTATAAATGTGGCCAGGGCCGGTTGTGGGGATTGATTTCAGTGATGTGATCTATTAGGTGGTTTTTATGCCTGATGAAAATTTGGAAAACAGATCCTTGAGCTGTGTTCACACATAGATGACGGTCATCAACTATATGTGTGGACACAGCTGTATGCTAAAGTAGAGCGGAAAGCATAGATCTTTTTGCTCACAAATTTACCTCGCGTCGATTGACGGCCGGTCTATGTTTGGACACACCTGATGTTAGTTTAATTGCTGCTAGGGGTAAAAACTTTACCTACTTCGGTATTACCTGGGTGAGGAATAAACCAAATAAAAAGTTCTTTTGAGAAAAAAAAGATCAGTTTGGTATGCCAAATCTACTGCCAAATCCAGTATCCAACCAATCTATTGTCTTTGAGATCCAGTTAACCAGATAGATTAATTTTCCCATTTTCAACGCTGAAAAGGCATGTAGGTATTTTATGCAAGCATTAGCTGTTCATATAGCGTTAACTAAAATGGCAAGAGAGACACTCTGTATACAGTGCCAAATCCAGTATCCAACCAATCTATTGTCTTTGAGACCCAGTTAACCAGATTAATTTTCCCATTTTCAACGCTGAAAAGGCATGTACCTATTTTATGCAAGCATTAGCTGTTCATAGCGTTAACTAAAATGGCAAGAGAGACACTCTGTATACAGCTATACACCTTGGTCAAATGGTCACTTATCTGCTATAAATGAGCTCAAAGTACCTGTTCACGTCTACAAACTATTCAATATACAACAATTTTGTGTTTTCAGAACAACGTATCTCTCTCCTACCAACATCAAATGGTCACTTATCTGCTATAAATGAGCTCAAAGTACCTGTTCACGTCTACAAACTATTCAATATACAACAATTTTGTGTTTTCAATTTCTCAACGTATCTTTCTCTCCGACCAACGAGGAAGGGAAACTTTTACAAAAAACACAATTTACCCATAATTACGTTTAATAATAGACACTGTTGTGAGTTAGTAGATCTCCCTGAGGCACGCCTCTTAATCATTGCACAGTTTACACACTTGTTATCTTGTTAACTAACTTTTACAAAAAACACAATTTACCCATAATTACGTTTAATAATAGACACTGTTGTGAGTTAGTAGATCTCCCTGAGGCACGCCTCTAATCATTGCACAGTTTACACACTTGTTATCTTGTTAACCAGCTAATTATGATGATAAAATATGTGTGCACCAAGTTCTGGATTCTGGACAAAGATATGGGTGCCTGGGCACGTTGGTTATGATGATAAAATATGTGTGCACCAAGTTCTGGATTCTGGACCAAGATATGGGTGCCTGGGCACGTTGTCGTTTGGGAGGGACTGTTGAAAACGTGCCACGAGAAAGTCGAATGCCGTGGAATCACAAAGCGAAACGCCGTTTTGTGTCCATGTAGTGTACATTTTATAGACTTAGCGGTACTATATATTGAAAAACGACTCATTTGAATCACTAACACCCTCGGTAGTCCGTGCATCATAATCAAAATCATTGACAATGTATGTGTACAATATTGTACATCTACATATGTCGCGTCTCGCCGATAACATTGATATTGATCGAAGGCAGGCTGGTAAAGAGGATTACCCCGACTTTCGTTTCATGATCTTTCAGGTCATTTGCTTTATCTTATCCCACACGAAAAATTCTATCTCTAACTTTTGCTTATCGTTTTAGACGAATTCTTATGATGATAAAATATGTGTGCACCAAGTTCTGGATTCTGGACCAAGATATGGGTGCCTGGGCACGTTGTCGTTTGGGAGGGACTGTGGAAAACGTGCCACGAGAAAGTCGAATGCCGTGGAATCACCAAGCGAAACGCCGTTTTGTGTCCATGTACTGTGCATTTTATAGGGACTGTGGAAAACGTGCCACGAGAAAGTCGAATGCCGTGGAATCACCAAGCGAAACGCCGTTTTGTGTCCATGTACTGTGCATTTTACCTATAGACTTAGCGGTACTACATATTGAAAAACGACTCATTTGAATCACTAACACCCTCGGTAGTCCGTGCATCATAATCAAAATCATTGACGAAAACGTGCCACGAGAAAGTCGAATGCCGTGGAATCACCAAGCGAAACGCCGTTTTGTGTCCATGTACTGTGCATTTTATAGACTTAGCGGTAATACATATTGAAAAACGACTCATTTGAATCACTAACACCCTCGGTAGTCCGTGCATCATAATCAAGATCATTGACTATGTATGTATGTATGTGTACATCTACATATATCGCGTCGCATCGATAACATTGATATTGATCGAAGGCAGGCTGGTAAAGGTGTATGTATGTATGTATGTATGTATGTATGTATGTATGTATGTATGTATGTATGTATGTATGTATGTATGTATGTGTACATCTACATATGTCGCGTCGCGCCGATAACATTGATATTGATCGAAGGCAGACTGGCAAAGGGGATTACCCCGACTTTTGTTTTATGATCTTTCAGGTCATTTGCTTTATCTTATACCGCACGAAAAATTCTATCTCTATGATGCGCAGAGACGTGTTGCGAACGCCAAGTAAAAGGTAGAAACACACTACCATCACGTCACGTGAAGTCACGTGAGTCAGAAAGATGTAGTTCAAAGTTTTCCTATAATATTGCAGGTAATTTCGTTCAAGATAGCCACACTACTATCACGTCACGTGACGTTCCTTTGGTTTTCGATAGGTGTTTTGATGCGCAGAGACGTGTTGCGAACGCCAAGTAAAAGGTAGAAACACACTACCATCACGTCACGTGAAGTCACGTGAGTCAGAAAGATTTAGTTCAAAGTTTTCTTATAATATTGTAGGTAATTTCGTTCAAGATAGCCACACTACTATCACGTCACGTGGCGTTCCTTTGGTTTTCGGTAGGTATTCTGAAACATTAGGAGATAATGCCACATCCACTAATAATGGATTGTCTGGCATAGCCAGTGAAGTAAGTACAATGACTTGTATTTGTATTGCACAAAATCCATACCTCAGATGGGATTGAAGCAACACCCTCCTGATGAGGTTCGTTCTCAGAACGGCTGGCTTTCTCCTATCCTGTCTACCTTCTCTCTTCGCTTTCTGGACGACAAGATCTTAGCAGTTACAGTTCCCTCTATCAAACCTCTTTAAAAAAAAAAAAAAACTTGAGTCGGTCTTGTGGTATCCGTTTCACCACGGTTTGTTTCGGGACCCATCATCAGTAATTCAGTTCACTTAAATAAATAACTTTACAACTATGCTGAAATAATGGCCATATAATGTACTCGAGGTATCTGCTCAACCTATCATATACCATAATACCTCTCTACCTACTTCAATATAGGAATCAATGGCGTAGACTCAATGGGATCTGGGGGGGCACAGCATCCCTTCCTCTCTACCATTTTTTCTTATTCTCACTCCCCTACTCACTACTTACAAAAGAGAAGAGAGAAAGAGAGGCTTAATAGAGGGAGTTGTATCTGTTAAGGTATACAACTATGCTGAAATAATGGCCATATAATGTACTCGAGGTATCTGCTCAACCTATCATATACCATAATACCTCTCTACTTCAATATATGAAGTAGTGGCGGAGACTCCATGGGACCTAGGGAAGCCCCTACTTTTGACTCCCCCTTCTTACTACTTAAAAAAGTGATAATCTATATTAGGTAATACATAGTAACCTGAATTCTACCTTTATTTATAATTTTAGACTGTCGAATTAGGACATGTACGACTTGTAGTCCCTCTATTTCTTCCTCCTCCTCCTTCGCCTTTTCCCGTGTATAGTTTAATATTGCTTTGATAATAGTTCCCCTTTTGAAAATCTCACTTCACGCCACTCACAAAGAGGCACACCAGTCTAATGGTCATTTGCGCTCCACATTATACCATTGTGAAGGCATTAATAGTTCTCATGTGGGTAAAAAGAAGTCATTAAGTAGTTAAGCAATGATAATGTGGTGTAGTTAAGCAATGATGGTGTAGTTAATACTGACATAGGAAGTACCCTAGCTATTTGTGCATTAACAAGTGCCTGTCTGGTGCTAACAGTGGCTACCATTGTGAAGGCATTAATAGTTCTCATGTGGGTAAAAAGAAGTCATTAAGTAGTTAAGCAATGATAATGTGGTGTAGTTAAGCAATAATGGTGTAGTTAATACTGACATAGGAGGTACCCTAGAATTCCTAGATATTTGGGCATTAACAAGTGCCTGTCTGGTGCTAACAGTGGCTCTCATGTTTGGGCACTTGGACGCTTTACTAATAAAATCCGCCCCGGGCGGGAATCGAACCCGCGGCCTAGCGCTTACAAGGCAGACGCACTACCAACTAAGCTATCTAGGCTGGCTTATCTCTAACTTTTGCTTATCGTTTTAGACGAATTTGCTAACCGATTTTGCTAGTGTGGAATGTTCCTCTCGAACTATTTTGCTTACCGTTTACCCCTCTCTTTTTATGCTATGTAAGCTATGTTACTGTGGACGTCTATACGGGTCTCACTCACACGGTCCGTGGATAATTACGAGCAACTTCTAGCCATAAACGATTTATTAATAACCCTTTAATTCTGACAATAAATTAATCCGGGATCTTGTAGGAAACCAAATCAAATGAAGCCGGGCTCGAGAGCTATAAATGTGGCCAGGGCCGGTTGTGGGGATTGACTTCAGTGATGTGATCTATTAGGTGCTTTTTATGCCTGATGAAAATTTGGAAAACAGATCCTTGAGCTGTGTCCAACTGTCCACACATAGTCGACGGCCGTCAACTATATGTGTGGAATTGTGGATGCTAAAGTAGAGCGGAAAGCATAGATCTTTTTGCTCTTAAGTGTGTTTACACATCGTAGACTGGCCGTCGCGCGTCGATTGATGTCGACTGAGCCGTCTACACTGCCTCGATAAGTGTTCACACATAGATGACGGTCATCAACTATATGTGTGGACACAGCTGTATGCTAAAGTAGAGCGGAAAGCATAGATCTTTTTGCTCTTAAGTGTGTTTACACATAGTAGACCGGCCGTCGCGCGTCGATTGATGTCGACTGAGCCGTCCACACTGCCTCGATAACACAAATTTACCTCGCGTCGATTGACGGCCGGTCTATGTTTGGACACACCTCTAGGCCTAGAAGTTAGGGCAATTCAACATCTATCAGATGTTAAACCAACAGGTGAACATTCTTCAAAGTTCTTCACTTCCAAAGGTACCAGATACATGGCCTACAACACCTCCCCCTCTGCATGTCGACTGAGCCGTCCACACTGCCTCGATAACACAAATTTACCTCGCGTCGATTGACGGCCGGTCTATGTTTGGACACACCTCTAGACCTAGAAGTTAGGGCAATGCAACATCTATCAGATGTTAAACCAACACGTGAACATTCTCCAAAGTTCTTCACTTCCAAAGGTACCAGATACATGGCCTACAACACCTCCCCCTCTGTTCAGGCCTGTTGGGGAGGTTATAAAGAAAAATAATCATCATAGCATACCTTATTAGACTGACCATCATCGTACCTCAGCCCTATTAACTGGGCGTTAAATATATGGCTAATAAAAAAGTAGAAAAAAAAGAATAAAAAAAAAATCCATATAATAATTTAATGAAATAATTACCAGTCAAGTTTTCAGAGACCCAAATCAAGGAAGATAATAATTGTATAATTAAACAGAAATATACATATAATATGCTGAGCTTGTTTAGCCATATTATTTGTGAAGCTATTATAACCAAAATTAATTTTAATGGTATAGTCGGTGTCGAGGCGAAATGGACAAACTTAAAGTCAAACAAGGGATACGCCATTTGCCTTCTGAATGGCATAACTATAAAGGAACTTGTAGAAACTTAAAGTCAAACAAGGGATACGCCATTTGCCTTCTGAATGGCATAACTATAAAGGAACTTGCAAATGGCATTATTATCATAGAAAATGCTGGATGTATCCCGCAAATCTAGCTCAATTTCTTTTTATTATTCAGTTTTAGATACTCACGATATAAGCGATTCCGCTCCGCCACCAACGATTCTCTAAATACATAGGCGTATACATATCAGAAATATACATATAATATGCTGAGCTTGTTTAGCCATATTATTTGTGAAGCTATTATAACCAAAATTAATTTTAATGGTATAGTCGATGTCGAGGCGAAATGGACAAACATAAAGTCAAACAAGGGATACGCCATTTGCCTTCTGAATGGCATAACTATAAAGGAACTTGCAAATGACATTATTATCATAGAAAATGCTGGATGTATCTCGCGAATCTAGCTCAATTTCTTTTTATTATTCAGTTTTAGATACTCACGAGATAAGCGATTCCGCTCCGCCACCAACGATTCTCTAAATACATAGGCGTACATATGTTAGTATATTAGGAGAGTCCAGATAAATATACCTACAAGAGTTCTAAAAAAACCAAACGCTTATTTTACAACCTGTCAAAGTGGAATTCAAAATAAAATTGTGTATGATTATAGGAGAGGGCGAGGAGGGTTCTTAACCAACTTGTAAACGTGCTATACTGTTTCATAGCTATCTAATAGTAGGTACTGTTAAACAAACACGCCACAATTTCTAGCAAATACTCTAGACGTCAGATCTCATTTCTCTCTTGTTGAGATTAATAAGCACAATAATGAAACCCATTGGGGAGAAAGAAACCAAAACCATGCTAAGGCATTTGGGAATGTGATTCGGGTATACGAATCAGAAGCACGTTTCACACCTGCATAGCCGCCTCAGTAAAAAAAAAAAAAAATGTACCTTGTTGTTGTCGTCTTGGTCTAATATTGCCTTGGCATTGATTTTAATGTCAGCGCAGCGGCGCGGCGAGGCGCAGTGATAGAATAGAATAGACCCTGTTTATACTCCCAGAATGAGACTAACAAGTCCCTTTATCCTAGTAGTCTTAGCGTAAAAGCGGAAATTGGGCCGCATTTTGCCTTAGGGGACATCTTAGCGACCTTTTCCCTTGGTTTTTCAGTGTACCGAATTAGAGTAGCACTTTTCTTTTGATATACCCGGCGTTGCCCCGTGTCCAGCGCCCTAGAACAAATGATCGCCGTATCCACAGCCAGAACTAAACGATCCCAACACATTTCAAAACTCAGGGGAATAATATTCCTTTATATTATTTCTGTTTAATATTAAACTTGGAAATAAAATTGAATTTAGATTTCAGAATATTGATAAGGATTGAAAAAAAAGAAAGAAAAAAAAAAAAACGATATAATTGACTAGGCACTTGTAAACTCAGACCCTAATAAGAGATGATCAATAGCCCCCAGTTGTTTAAACGCAATAATTCTTTTTACTTTCCTTATCCTATAAAAAAAAACGATATAATTGACTAGGCGGAGTTGAGAGCTACTTATCATGACTATTATTGGGCCCGTGTGTTGGTTTTCTGAACGCTGTCCGAACAATAAAGGCCGAATCGAGGAGTTTAATTTCACTGTACAATTATTGTTAGGGTTTTCAGGGAAGGGTATTTTACGCCTCATGTGGCGACAAGGTACCCGTTGACTAGGCGGAGTTGAGAGCTACTTATCATGACTATTATTGGGCCCGTGTGTTGGTTTTCTGAACGCTGTCCGAACAATAAAGGCCAAATCGAGGAGTTTAACTTCACTGTACAATTATTGTTGTAAGAGATGATCAATAGCCCCCAGTTGTTTAAACGCAATAATTCTTTTTACTTTCCTTATCCTATAATATTACTTTCCTTATCCTATAAAGGTGTCCACACATAGTCGATCGAAATCGATTCACAATAAATTCACATCGACTGATGGATCGATCGATGGCCGTTGACTGTGTGGAAACAGCTTTATATTACTTGTCTGCTTCACTGTACAATTATTGTTAGGGTTTTCAGGGAAGGGTATTTTACGCCTCATGCGGCGACAAGGTACCCGCCTCTTCACTTAAACCGCATCCAGTTAGTAGGGGCGGAAAATGCCGGGATAACGAGATACAAAATTTTCGAATGTCCGTTTTTAGTGCCAAAACACGTTTTGAGGTCCCTAAAGCCCAAGTCCAAAGTCTGTCTGTAAACAAAATATCTCGAGAACTTTGGAAACTTGAAATTTGGTATGCAGCTCTCAAATATGACAAGGCAGCGGTTAGCGGTATTTCGACCACTTTCTGGAGATTTTCGGCTCTTCTGACTAAACGGTTAACAGGATAGGGAAAATCGTGTGATGTTCACAGCAGACTTTTTTGCTTCAACATTTAAGCGAGCACTTTGAGTGTGTTGTGAACCCGGAGAGGTCCAATTAGGTTGCACACAAACACACACACTTCCCCCCACAAGTCTCACTTGTTGCAGTTAATACATGTATTAGTGGAGATGTCAAAACTACCAAACCCATAAAATTACACAGAGTAGTGGAGATGTGAAAACTACCAAACTCATACAATACATCTATTAGTGGAGATGTCCAAACTACCGAACCCATATGATACATGTTTGTATGAGTGGAGATGTCCAAACTACCGAACCCATATGATACATGTTTGTATGAGTGGAGATGTCCAAACTACTAAATTCTATCCGTGTAAGTACGAGTATTAGTGGAGATGCCAAGTTACCAATATGTAAAGAGATTGGTTTCCAACTGATTGAGGTCCCAAATCGTCACCTCAAAAATCATAAAGTTATACCATATTTCCGAATATCGATATTTTACTTTCGATATATCGATATCGGAAATATCGATATTTTTATAAATATCGCCCATCCCTACGTTTTAGCACACGAATTTGGACGTAAAGTCCGGGATGTACAGTGAAATGTTAAGATTGGTGATAGAATAGAATATACCTTGTTTATCCTGCTGGGATGAGACTGAAAAGTCCTTTTACCCCCGCAGTCTAACCACAAGGTCTTTTATATTTTTCTTTACTCTAGCAGTAAGCTATTACTAACTTACTGTGTTCAAATTCTCAAACAATGCTGAGGATAAAATTCCATGCCTCAGCTGGGATTGAACCCACGCCTTCCTGATTCGCAGGCGAGCGTCTTGACCACTGCATCATCGAGTCAAGTGGTGCACCACGGACCGGTGCACGGTGCAGTGGTGCACTTTACGAGTTGCACATTTGCACAGTGCAAGCCACGGTGTAAAATATATTTATTGTTCTTCAAACTCATTAAAAAACATGAAACAGATGAAGACATTTATGTAAACATTGCCTCATACTCCATGGTGATGCGCAGAGACGTGTTGCGAACGCCAAGTAAAAGGTTGAAACACTACCATCACGTCACGTGAGCTCATGGGGAGTCAGAAAGATGTAGTTCAAAGTTTTCCGATAATATTGCAGGTAATTTCGTTCAAGATAGCCACACTACTATCACGTCACGTGACGTTCCTTTGGTTTTCGGTAGGTATTCTGAAACATTAGGAGATAATGCCACATCCACTAATAATGGATTGTCTGGCATAGCCAGTGAAGTAAGTACAATGACTTGTATTTGTATTGCACAAAATCCATACCTCAGTTGGGATTGAAGCAACACCCTCCTGATGAGGTTCGTTCTCAGAACCGCTGGCTTTCTCCTATCCTGTCTTCTTTCTCTCTTCGCTTTCTGGAAAATACACTGGCAATAATCTTGTGGAAGTTGGCTTTCGCAAGAGACTTACTCGTATTATGTGTTTAAAATACAGAAAATCACAAAAAAAGTCTCTTGCGCAATATTTATTGCCGGTGGACACTTAGCTTTACGGTTAAAGGTGTGTCCACACATAGTGGACGGCTGCGGGCTGACCGACCATGTTTGGACACACCTTTAGACCTCTGTGGGGAGAGCTTTATGCTGAAAGCAATCAGCCTAAGCTTCCAGTCACATCCAGTATTTCCATCATATTTAATAAATGAAATTAGAAATCATTATTCAGGAATCTCCTGGTTTCTATGGCTGCTCTGTTGTAAGTTATTTGTTTGCTTGGTACGGTCTTGTAGTTCAACTGGGTGCTTTTAGCCTAGGACATTGCTTTGGTGAACTTTGGTCCTACTAATCAATTCATATGACTTATTTGGGTCTATTCCTGAAATGTGTGCTTTTAGTCTAATTATTTAGCCTAATAGGACATTAGTTTAGTTCAACTAATCTATTGATGGGACTTTTGGTCTATTCATCAAATGAGTGTTTTTAGCCTAATTATAGGACATTGGTTTAGTTCAACTAGGTAATCAATTTATAAGCCTTTGGGTCTATTCATTAGCTTGGTGCTTTTAGCATAGGACATTGAATTAGTCCCACTGATCAATTCGTAGGACTTAGCATCTACTCATCAAATGGTGCTCTTTGAATAGGGCATGGTTTTGAACAGTTAGATATTGTTGGTGTAAACGCACTTATTTATAGTTTCAAGTCTCATTCGGATAGGATAGGCTAGGACCGGCTAGATAGTCTTCTATTCTTAAATGCTGGGGTAAGGGGACCTTCCAGTTCTAGTCGTGCAGAATAAACAAGGTAAGTTCTATTTCATTCAATTCCATTTTCGACTTAGCATCTACTCATCAAATGGTGCTCTTTGAATAGGGCATGGTTTTGAACAGTTAGATATTGTTGGTGTAAACGCACTTATTTAGAGTTTCAAGTCTCATTCGGATAGGATAGGCTAGGTAGTCTTCTATCCTTAAATGCTGGGGTAAGGGGACCTTCCAGTTCTAGTCGTGCAGAATAAACAAGGTAAGTTCTATTTCATTCAATTACATTTTTGAATTTTTATCAAACCCATTGGATTTTCTTTGGTCCTTCCATTTCTCCGAATTTTCAATCCTTCAACTCTCCAAATTGGTTGACGTTCAATGATTCTTCTCACTTCTCTGCGATGGTAAAATCACCTTTATAGACACCTTTAGTCCAGTTTGGGTAAGATAAATAAGGCTCTATGAGACCTTGATTAGACTGGTGAAGGGCCGAATTTTCAATCCTTCAACTCTCCAAATTGGTTGACGTTCAATGATTCTTCTCACTTCTCTGCGATGGTAAAATCACCTTTATAGATACCTTTAGTCCTGTTTGGGTAAGATAAATAAAGCTCTATGAGACCTTGATTAGACTGGTGACTTTTCAGTCCTATCCCAGCAGGATAAATAAGGTATATTCTATTCTTTAGTCCTGTTTGGGTAAGATACCATACGTGTATGGTCATCCACCACCCTCAAATGTGTTCACCTTCAGGGGTCCATTTGGGACTGGTATATTCTATCGCCCACCTCTCCACTGCGCTGGCTCAACGTACGAATTTCACCCCAACGAAGTTCGATGGGCCAAAGTTCATTTCCAAGACGAAGCATGGAAATCTTGGAAAGGGAAAACCAGACTAATTTTTAAACTGGGGTAGCTCTGTTGATGGAATTCTGTGAAAATGGGGGGGCCAGACTAAGCGGGGGGGGGGGGGGCAGCTCTGTTTGTTCTCAACAAACGCGCCCCCAATATTAGCTCTGAGAGACGTTGGGTTTGTTTTCTATCGATACGATTGAAGAAATCGTAAATAATGCACAAATTATACAATTATTATTATAAAATGATATCATGAAAGCCAAACGAGAAAAATTATTCGCGATGATTTATCGAACAACACGAGTTAGTGGGCCCCGCGGGCGCAAATTATTTGCTCTTTGTGTTCCATACTTTGTGCTTCCTATAGGGTGCGAATGGAAACTTTCGGCTGGGGAATGGAACTCATGCAATATGCGGATTGGTGGAGATGTCAAAACTTCCGAGCCCATAAAACTACACAGAGTGGAGGAGATGTCAAAACTACGGAACCCATTTGTTGCAATAAATAGTGAACTACCGAACCCATATAATACATGTATTAGTGGAGATGTCAAAACTACCAAACTCATAAAACTACACAGAGTGGAGGAGATGTGAAAACTACGGAACCCATTTGTTACAATAATTAGTGGAGATGTCCAAACTACCAAACCCATAAAATTACACAGGGTAGTGGAGATGTGAAAACTACCAAACTCATACAATACATCTATTAGTGGAGATGTCCAAACTACTAAATTCTATCCGTGTAAGTACGAGTATTAGTGGAGATGCCAAATTACCAATATGTAAAGAGATTGGTTTCCAACTGATTGAGGTCCCAAATGGTCACCTCAAAAATCATAAAGTTATACTTAAGAGGCCTTTGAATCTCTAGATTGCCAAATACACTGGCAATAATCTTGTGGAAGTTGGCTTTCGCAAGAGACTTACTCGTATTATGTGTTTAAAATACAGAAAATCACAAAAAAAGTCTCTTGCGCAATATTTATTGCCGGTGGACACTTAGCTTTACGGTTAAAGGTGTGTCCACACATAGTGGACGGCTGACCGACCATCTTTGGACACACCTTTAGACCTCTGTGGGGAGAGCTTTATGCTGAAAGCAATCAGCCTAAGCTTCCAGTCACATCCAGTATTTCCATCATATTTAATAAATGAAATTAGAAATCATTATTCAGGAATCTCCTGGTTTCTATGGCTGCTCTGTTGTAAGTTATTTGTTTGCTTGGTACGGTCTTGTAGTTCAACTGGGTGCTTTTAGCCTAGGACATTGCTTTGGTGAACTTTGGTCCAACTAATCAATTCATAGGACTTTCGGTCTATTCCTGAAATGTGTGCTTTTAGTCTAATTATTTAGCCTAATAGGACATTAGTTTGGTTCAACTAATCTATTGATGGGACTTTGGGTCTATTCATCAAATGTATGCTTTTAGCCTAATAGGACATTGGTTTAGTCCAACTAGGTAATCAATTTATAAGCCTTTGGGTCTATTCATTAGCTTGGTGCTTTTACTAACCTTGGCCCGTCAAAATTCAGAATGAAAAGATTTAGAGTGGATATCACCAATATTTTTTTCAGTCCTTAGAAGGCCTGTATGTTCCATTTGATTTGTATTGGCTTAACAGGGCTGTTAAGCTAACAAGCTCTGTTGTAAGTTATTTGTTTGCTTGGTACGGTCTTGTAGTTCAACTGGGTGCTTTTAGCCTAGGACATTGCTTTGGTGAACTTTGGTCCTCCTAATCAATTCATAGGACTTTGGGTCTATTCCTGAAATGTGTGCTTTTAGTCTAATTATTTAGCCTAATAGGACATTAGTTTGGTTCAACTAACTTATTGATGGGACTTTGGGTCTATTCATCAAATGAATGCTTTTAGCCTAATAGGACATTGGTTTAGTTCAACTAGGTAATCAATTTATAAGCCTTTGGGTCTATTCATTAGCTTGGTGCTTTTAGCCTATCACCTTTATAGACACCTTTAGTCCTGTTTGGGTAAGATAAATAAGGCTCTATGAGACCTTGATTAGACTGGTGAAGGAACTTTTCAGTCCTATCCCAGCAGGATAAATAAGGTATATTCTATTCTTTAGTCCTGTTTGGGTAAGATAAACAAGGTTCTATTCTATTATCTCCTAGATTGCACATTAAGCGAATATTGGAATGCCAACTCCCTCTCAATCGGTTTGGCAGTTCAGTCTGAATTCTATACTGCCTGATTATAATCCATTTCATGTGGGGCTGGTGTACGCAAACCTACTTCGTGCTGAAAAAAACTTCGTTTGCCAAAGCAATTCTGTTGGAAAATGAACAAGGTTTGAACAAATGAATGAGGGTTTGTGGGCAGTTCAGTCTGAATTCTATACTGCCTGATTATAATCCATTTCATGTGGGGCTGGTGTACGCAAACTTACTTCGTGCTGAAAAAAACTTCGTTTGCCAAAGCAATTCTGTTGGAAAATGAACAAGGTTTGAACAAATGAATGAGGGTTTGTGGTTTACCAGGGGTTTATCAGAGACCTATAGCTTTTTGGCGACTGAAGAAGGAGGTGATCCTTTGCTGGTAGTTCTTTGAGACCCTTTGCTGTTAGTTCCAGTTAAGAGGAATCAATGAGTGATGAGTACAAAAGACTAAAAGACATGTGAAATTTTCAATCCGAAGATGATATCATCAGGATCATAGAAAAGTTCAACATCTAAATTCAAACTTATAATAGTCTTTAGAATGTTCCCCAATTGATAGTGTTTGGGAGTGAATAACTTCATTTGCCAAAGCAATTCTGTTGGAAAATGAACAAGGTTTGAACAAATGAATGAAGGTTTGTGGTTTACCAGGGGTTTGTCAGCGACCTAGCTTTTTGGCGACTGAAGAAGGAGGTGATCCTTTGCTGTTAGTTCTTTGAGACCCTTTGCTGGTAGTTCCAGTTAAGAGGAATCGATGAGTGATGAGTTCAAAAGACTAAAAGACATGTGAAATTTTCAATCCGAAGATGATGTCATCAGGATCATAGAAAAGATCAACATCTAAATTCAAACTTATAATAGTCTTTAGAATGTTCCCCATTTGATAGTGTTTGGGAGTGAATGAAGGGAACTTACTTGAGTTCTTCCTTAAGCACTTTTTCACGACTTTGGCTTCAACCTCAATAGTTTCAGGACTCTGAAAAGAATTAATAAAATTCTAAATCCGCAACAACCGACCCATCGCTTGCTTGAACCAAACAGTTAATAGGCAGTTCAGTCTGAATTCTATACTGCCTGATTATAATCCATTTCATGTGGGGCTGGTGTACGCAAACTTACTTCGTGCTGAAAAAAAACTTCATTTGCCAAAGCAATTCTGTTGGAAAATGAACAAGGTTTGAACAAATGAATGAAGGTTTGTGGTTTACCAGGGGTTTGTCAGAGACCTAGCTTTTTGGCGACTGAAGAAGGAGGTGATCTCTTTCAACTCCTCTATCCTCTTCTCACTCATCTCCTTCTGTTTCATGATTCGTTCCATTTGTTCGCCCGTACTCCTGTGGGATAGCCATATTGAAGTTACTTCTTGGGTAAATCATTAATCCACTGGCCCACAGACCAATGTTGGCTCTATATTGGTTATTTTTCTTACATTAAGGAGTGCGGTAGCGCTCCGCCCCGCCAAGTCAAGAATTTACTTATATGTGCACAGAACCTTTCAAATTTACTTCTGCATCAGACTCTCAACCTTTGGGGGTACTAATTTTTATTAATGGACCCACCCATCTCATTATATTGATGTACCAAGCCCCACTCCTTACCTGTCCTCTACCATACCAAATAAGTTTTATTCGAAATGCTAGCAGCCACACTCCACCTTTAAACCTCAAGCGAGTTAGTAATGACAGGACAAGGGCTTTGGTTAAGGCAAAGTAAAGAACAAAGCTTGGTGTAGGGAAAAATACATTATTGTAGTAGAAACAGTTATAATAAGTAGAATGGTAATCATTCAGTATTACTGACAACAAAATATATCTACCCTTTATTACTTGGGTGCCCATCCTTTTCAGAGAAAGATTGACTTGAAATCAATCTGTGATTGACCTGGTTGGGCATCTCTGCTCTGTTAGGTGACAGAAGAGATTATGTAATAGGTAATAGGTGATATACCTAAGTACTCAAGAGAGTATTCTTCCTTCTATGAGGAGAAGGAAATACGTTAGAGGTGATAAAAGGGAGAACTTTTATGAGGTGATAGAAGGCAGTGTTAATCAGTATTCTTCCTCAAGGTGATTTGTACTTACAACTACAAAGTGGGTGAGAAAATGAGAACACGTGTGTGTGGGTGTGCATTAAACTCGACATTTTAGGTATCATCCCTAGGTACACTATTTTATCTTTCTCCAAATATCACTACGTCCCACGTAGAAACATTTTGTTTTATCCTCCCTCTTCTATAATCTTAGTTTCTCCTTCTTCCTTTGTCTACTTCCTACTTTTCTCTTTAGTTTTCCTCTTCTCTCTCCCTCTCTACTTTCTTCTTCCTCTCCTGTACCCTTGCCCTCCCCCTTCAGTGTCTTTCATCCCCTTCTTCATCTATTTTCTCCCTCTCTCTCTACTTCTTTCCTTTTCTCTCCCCCTATCTTTCGCCCACAAGACCTTGCAATAGCTTAATACTTACCTTTGTTAGATGTTAGAGCGTGGAAATTCAATCGAATAGAACCTTTTTTTTTTACTACCTTATGGACTTATATGGAAAATCCACGTGTACCCATCCTAGTCAGTTCTTAGTGTAGCACGTCTGCCTTGAAAGGGATAGGCCGCGGGTTCGATTTCTCGCTTGAGACGGATTTTATCTTTCAAGGTTTTTTCTTTGAACGGCTGGCTTTCACCTATCCAGTCTTCCTTCTTTCTTCGCTTTCGGGACGATAAGACCTCAGCAGTTACATTTCCAACTAACATCTTTTTACTTTCTATTACTTACCATTATGTTTTCTTCTATTACTTACCAGTATGGCAGTGCAATAGTCCTAAATTAAAATGGACGCGGCACACAAGGGATCAGGAAGAGACCGCCTTAACATAATAATAATACCATTATGTTTTTTTTTTTTTTTTTTTTTTTTTTTTTTTTTAACCCCTTTTAATTTTTCAAACTGTTTTTTTTTCTTTTCGTATTATTTCCATTTATTGTTATACTTCTCTTCCGCTTACTTCCCCCTCTCCCATTTCCAGCCCCTTTCTCCCCTCCTTCCAACTGAAAGGTCTTAGGTTTCATGTTTTACCTCTTCCCCCGCTTGTTCCTTTGTTTTATTTTGTTTGTTCGTTTGTATGATTACTAACTATTTATTACTATTCTCTCTGATCTGCATGTCCTGTTAAATAAATAAAATAAGTAAATAAAATTATTATGGTATTGGAAGTATATACGGTTATAGACGAGATAATTTCGTTTTCAAGGAGTCAAACCACGTGGTGATCCCTGAGATGACTTGGAAGACTCAACCATAGGTCTCGGGTCCTGTTTATGGTCCTGAGAGACGAAGAGAGAACGAAGAGCAAGTATGAAGAGGTCTCAAGAGAACAGGTGTGTAGGGTCATTCTCGGTACTAAACTGGCGGGTAACAGCTGAACGGGCGTAGAC
>NW_007378409.1:69189-72208 GCF_000475195.1 Diaphorina citri | reverse complement strand
GCCACATTCTACGGAACCTACGGAACCATTCGTTGACCTTTTATTATCCGGGCCGGTGTAGGTGACAGAAGGTAAGAGAGAAACACATTTCGGTTATGCCTTCCTCTGACTTTATTGTTCAGCCATACATTATCTATAATCGACAATCTAGCACATTTGCCACCCACAGGTAGCTGTATCAGCTGACCCTGGCAGCTAGGGCTTTAGCTGATAGTGTTATTTAAGTGTAGCTAGGCTGCGGCGGGTATGCTGATACACACCTGGGTAATTTACGTCAAATTGGGTGGCTATATTACTACCTTTATGCGCTGTGGTCAAAAAAAAAAATAAATTTTCACGAGTTAATATTTTATGTATGACGAGCTTTATCTGAAAAATCCAAATTTTAACTTTTTTTTTTTTTTTTTTTTTTTTTTTGATTTTTTTTTTTTGTTGTATTGTCTATAAAGCCAGGGTAGATAAAAAAGTTGGCCAGCTTTCCTGATTTTTCGGAGAATTTTTCATCTTGTTCTTAAACTAAACAGGACCTAATTAAAACATTGCTATGCACCTATCAAAACATGATAGTACCTTTGTATTACGAACTAAGCTGTGCGGTGTGGTTCAAAGTTTATCGATAACTGATGATACGGTGAAACCCTTTTTGTGTTCTATGGTATCGATTCATATTACACAGCCTTTTATACCTTTCTTAATTACCGCTTTTGACAAATCCCATGACGAGAACGTTTTATTTTTAAATTTAACCTCCCTCCCTATTTCTCCTCTTTTTTTTTTTTTTTTTTTTTTTTTGGTTTCACAGAAAGAGAGAAGGGCAAGACAGTGGAGGTGGGCCGGGCCTATTATTTTCCATTATTACCAAGGCAATCAAGGCATCTTACACCGATTGACTACTAATATCACACTTCCTACGTACCTATTTCATCTCCTTCCTTTTTGGTTTTACAGAAAGAGAGAAGGGCAAGACAGTGGAAGTGGGCCGGGCCTACTTCGAGACGGACCGCAAACATTTCACCATCCTGGATGCGCCGGGACATAAGAGTTTTGTGCCTAACATGATCGGTGGAACCGCTCAAGCAGATTTAGCCGTTCTAGTAAGTCGTCTAAGCACGTGGAATATATTCCTTGTTGTTCTTATGATGATTATTTATTTCTGAAATTTTGTCAATCGTATTTGCTGTTCATTCAAACACTAGTTTCTTATTATTAAACCTAACCATAACCAATAACCGTCATTCATGATTTGAAACTAACTTCCGTGGCCAAGTGGGTATCACACTAGGTCTCAACTCTAGGCTTGCACGCCGGAAGTCCCGGGTTCGATTTTTTTCTCTCTGTGCTTCAAGTTCGGAGTGCACTCAGTCCCGTGAGGGTAATCGAGTAGCTAGTAGCAACCTGTGGCGGCATTGCCAGTGTAAAAAGATTATTGAAATGCGGAAATTGATTGCAAATGAGAGATAATATATGTCCTTTGAAAAATAAAACCATAAATACGATAAATAATAATAATGTCTTTTTGCACGCCGGAAGTCCCGGGTTCGATTTTTTTTTTTTTTTCTCTGTGCTTCAAGTTCGGAGTGCACTCAGTCCCGTGAGGGCAATCGAGTAGCTAGTAGCAACCTGTGGCGGCATTGCCAGTGTAAAAAGATTATTGAAATATGGAAATTGATTGCAAATGAGGGATAATATATGTCCTTTGAAAAATAAAACCATAAATACGATAAATAATAATAATTTTTTCCCCCCAGGTAATTTCCGCTCGTAAGGGCGAGTTCGAGACGGGTTTCGACCGAGGCGGCCAGACGCGTGAGCACGCCATGTTGGCGAAGACAGCGGGCGTCAAGCATCTTGTGGTGCTGATCAACAAGATGGACGACCCGACGGTCATGTGGTCCGAGGCCAGATATAACGAGTGTAAAGACAAGATCCTGCCCTACCTGAAGAAACTGGGCTTCAACGCAGCCAAGGACTTGTCCTTTATGCCATGCTCTGGTGAGTTAGAAAAAAATCCGCTCCTTCTGGGAATCGAACCCACGAACTAGCTCATACAAGGCAGACTCGCTACCAACCAAGCTAACCAGGCTGGCGGGGGTCTTTTTAAAATTAGGTAATCAAATTGGATAAGCTGCGGATTTTTTTTTTATAAATAAACAAGGTCTTTTGTCGTAAACATTAGTATGTATTGTATTATGTTATTAAACCCATAAAATACACGAGACCTTGTTTAGACTGCAGTGCTGGGGTAATGGGACTTCTCAGTCTTATTCGAGCAGGACAAACAAGTTATATTCTATTCTATCAATTTTGTCTGTGAAGTATGCTGTGTCGTTTTGGCAACCCAAACTTTGGACAGTCCGTCAATAAATTTTATTGATTACTTCTCTCTTTTCTCTTCAGGACAAATGGGCCAAAATCTGAAGGAGCCCGTCGGACCGGAAATCTAAAAAAAAAACTCTGTGGAAAAAAAAAAAAAAAAAAAAAAAAAAAAACATTATTGTAGTTAGTAGAAACAGAGTTATAATAAGTACCTAGAACGGTAATTGTTCAGTATTACTAACAACAAAATATATCTACCCTTTATTAGTTGGGTGCCCAACCTTTTCAGAGAAAGATTGACTTGAAATCAATCTGTGACTGACCTGGTTGGGCATCTTTGCTCTGTTAGGTGATAGAAGGGATTATGTTATAGGTGATATAAGTACTCAAGAGAATATTCTTCCTTCTATGGGGAGAAGAAAATATGTTAGAGGTGATAAAAGAGAGAACTTTTATGAGGTGATAGAAGGCAGTGTTAATCAGTATTCCTCCTCAAGGTGATTTGTACTTACATTTTTATTAGCATTATTTTGCTGTCAGTAATACTGAAATGTTTACCCTTACTGAACCAGGGGGAGAAAGCATCTGGCTGATTTTTTTTTCCCACAAGGAAACCAGCTAGTTTATTTTGAGATTGGTACTTATAAAAAGAAAAATATTGATTTTGATATACAAGGCAGATTGTTAAGCCTTATGCTTTTGA
>NW_007378409.1:53717-68992 GCF_000475195.1 Diaphorina citri | reverse complement strand
TGTGAATGAGTTCTCGTTCTTATAATATAAGATTTACTAGCTGAATTCCGTCGCTTCGCTCCGGAATCCCGCTAGTTCATCCCGAGGCATGGCCAAGCTTGTGGAAAAGGCATGGCCGAACTTGTATTTTTATCAAACTAAAAACATAAACGAAACTCAATATTAGGCGAGCGAGGAAAAGTTTTCTCTCCCTCAGTCTCTGCACTCTGTGTATTTCTTATGGTGATTTTAGCGATCAGAAATTGATCATATCTCAGGATCGGTTTAGATTTTCGCAAAATCCTTTCTTATTGCACACCTAGACCATAAAAGGAATATTCCTACCAAATTTCAGCTTTCTAGGTGTTGTGGTTCTTGAGATAGAGCGATCAGTGTGTGAACTATGAAATGTGAAATGTGAACTGTGAACTGTGAATGGATCTCGTTCTTATAATATAAGATATCTTATATTATAAGAACGAGATCCATTCACTCATTCACATTTCACATTTCACACACTGATCGCTCTATCTCTAGAACCACAACACCTAGAAAGTTGAAATTTGGTAGGAATATTCCTTTTATGGTCCAGGTGTGCAATAAGAAAGGATTTTGCCAAAATCTAAACCGATCCTGAGATATGATCAATTTTTGATCGCTGAAATCTCCATAAGAAATACACAGAGTGCAGAGACTGCGGGAGAGAAATGTTCCGCTCTCGACCAACTTTTTGAGTTTCGTTTATGTTTTTAGTTTGATAAATACAAGTTCGGCCATGCCTTTTCCAGAAGTTTGGCCATGCCTCGGGATGAACTAGCGGGCTTCCGGAGCGAAGCGACGGAATTCAGCTAGTCTTATATTATAAGAACAAGATCCATTCACTCATTCACAGTTCACATTTCACATTTCACACACTGATCGCTCTATCTCGAGAACCACACCACCTAGAAAGCTGAAATTTGGTAGGAATATTCTTTTTATGGTCTAGGTGTGCAATAAGAAAGGATTTTGCGAAAATCTACACCGATCCTGAGATATGATCAATTTTTGATCGCTGAAATCTCCATAAGAAATACACAGAGTGCAGAGACTGCGGGATAGAAAACTTTTCCTCGCTCGCCTAATATTTGAGTTTCGTTTATGTTTTTAGTTTGATAACTACAAGTTCGGCCATGCCTTTTCCACAAGTTTGGCCATGCCTCGGGATGAACTAGCGGGATTCCGGAGCGAAGCGACGGAATTCAGCTAGTAAAACATATACCTACTGTTGGCATCATTAAAATCTGGCCAAGATTCAACCAGAATCCTCAGGCCAGGTTTCTTCTTGCTTCTAGTAGATGGTCTTCCTCAGGATTGGGGCACTTTCGCTTAGGGCAATATCCTTCTTCCGAGTCATACCCTTTTTTCGCCTGTGGAGAGAGATCCCTCTCCTACCTCTCTTTGTCTCTCCGAGCTGTTCTCAACCTTCCGAGTCATACCCTTTTTTCGCCTGTGGAGAGAGATCCCTCTCCTACCTCTCTTTGTCTCTCCGAGCTGTTCTCAACCTTTTTTTTTCACCTGCGTAATAACTTTATAACTGAAGTGCCGGTTATTATTATTATTTTCTTTTCAGACGAGCAAACAACAACATCCCGTGGCGCCTCCCGGATCAAAGACATCGAGAAGCCCCCCGGGGAGGAGGGGGCACCCCCACTCCCCGCCGACTCCTGGGAGGAGGTGGCTGACTCCAACTCGGACCCGCTACTCACTCCGGATAACGAGGATGAAGAGGATCTGGTGCCCCGCAAGAAGAAACTGACCGGTAGTCCGGACACGGCGCGCAGTAAAAAGGAACATGTCAACATTGTTATCATTGGACATGTGGGTGAGTGAGAAGAAATCAAGCTTTTTTATCATCTTGATGCATGCCTCGGTAACTTTGTGAAGATCCATATTGATAAGAAAGAAGAAATAACTTATACACATTATAGGTTAGGTATTTCACCTTTTTTTTTAATATTCTAAAGCTTGGAATGTCTTCTCTTTTGTGAGGTTTAATGTGCTTGACCAAAAATCTAAGAACATTGAAATTTGAATATCACTGAATATCTCCCATTGTCGATGGTGAAGCGGGCGGGTGTTGTATCTCCATTCTAACTGGCCTCACTCAGACTGAGTGGAGCTGGGAAAAGCCATCAGCGGCGCGATTGCCCAGATGGTCACCTATCTGGATACCAACCACGCGCAACGTTGCTTAACTTCAGTGATGGGATGGGTGCATTCAACGTGTTGTCCCACCAAATGGTGTAATTGGACACGGTATCACAGGAATTTGAATCACTTTCAGTAAATAATATCTACAAAGTGGGTGAGAAAATGAGAACACGTGTGTGTGGGTGTGCATTAAACTCGACATTTTAGGTATCATCCCTAGGTACACTATTTATTTTATCTTTCTCCAAATATCACTACGTCCCACGTAGAAACATTTTGTTTTATCCTCCCTCTCCTATAATCTTAGTTTCTCCTTCTTCCTTTGTCTACTTCCTACACTTTTTTATTTCGTTTCTCTCTCTCTCTCTCTCTCCTTCCTTTCTCCTACTCTTGCTACCCTCTCTTCTTTCACATTCTGTACTTTTCTCTTTAGTTTTCCTCTTCTCTCTCCCTCTCTACTTTCTTCTTCCTCTCCTGTACCCTTGCCCTCCCCCTTCCCTTCAGTGTCTTTCGTTCCCCCCTCTCTCCCTTTCATTCCCTTCATCATCTCTTTTCTTCCTGTCTCTCTACTTCTCTCCCTTTCTTTCCCCCACAAGACCTTGCAATAACAGACTTTTCTCTTTAGTTTTCCTCTTCTCTCTCCCTCTCTACTTTCTTCTTCCTCTCCTGTACCCTTGCCCTCCCCCTTCAGTGTCTTTCGTTCCCCCCTCTCTCCCTTTCATTCCCTTCTTCATCTCTTTTCTTCCTGTCTCTCTACTTTTCTCCCTTTCTTTCCCCCACAAGACCTTGCAATAACAATATCTCAGTAATAGCTTAATACCTTTGTTAGATGTTAGAGCGTGGAAATTCAATAGAATAGAACCTTTTTTTTACTACCTTATGGACTTTATGGAATATCTACGTGTACCCATCCTAGTTAATTTTTAGTGTCTGCCTTGAAAGGGCTAGGCCGCGGGTTCGATTTCCCGCTTGAGGCGGATTTAATCTTTCAAGGTTTTTTCTTTGAACGGCTGGCTTTCACCTATCCAGTCTTCCTTCTTTCTTCGCTTTCGGGACGATAAGACCTCAGCAGTTACATTTCCAACTAACATCTTTTTACTTTCTATTACTTACCATTATGTTTTCTTCTATTACTTACCAGTATTTATTTTCACCGAATACTTTTCTCCTTCTCCCTCGTAGGGTTTCAAATTGTTTAAAAGTAAATATTTCTCAAGCCTTGATATATTTTTCTATAGTTAAAAAAAAGGGGGGAAATTTCGCTAAAAATGGCAGTACTAAATTTATTGACCTCTGCTATGTACTTTGGGCAAATAAGCGATCGAATTTTTACACAGACAATCTGTTGTGAACTCAACATACCTTCTCGCTTCAGTGCAATAGTCCTAAATTAAAATGGACGCGGCACACAAGGGATCAGGAAGAGACCGCCTTAACATAATAATAAACAGTTTGCCAGAAGATTCAGAAGGCTAAAATCTGATAGCCACAGATTGGACGAGGAGATTATAACGAAATTCTCATAACATTTCATACTATCGTAATTGATTCTCACATTCTTAATAGCAGTTTTGTGTCTTAGCGTCATTCTTACAACAGATTGTATACTTTACATCATATTGTATACAACATTTTGTATGGCCATTGTGTTTTCCATATGGACAATAACATCCTCAGATGCATGCTCGTCTCATATTTGAGACGTGGGATTAGCGTGGACTTAAATGGTAAACGCCAAGCAATTTATAAAGAAACAAGTTCCTATCGTAGGTAACCGAGTTTTGTTGCTTTTATACTGTCAGAATGAGACTGAAAAGTCCCTTTACTCCCGCAGTCTAAACAAGGTCTTATGTATTTGGTACAAAATAGGTGTAAGTTTTATAAAATAATTATTTTATCGCCTCTTTAAAGTTTAAAGGAATCCCTCAATTAAAGCCCTTTTAAATCTATGACAAACTTGGAAATCAACAGTTCCTTCATATGCGTTTGTTGTGCATGGATCTAAATCTCTCCAAAAACCTCTCTTCATCTTTGTAACTTGGTGCTTTGCTCAACCACCGTTATTTTATCGCCTCTTTAAAGTTTAAAGGAATCCCTCAATTAAAGCCCTTTTAAATCTATGACAAACTTGGAAATCAACAGTTCCTTAATATGCGTTTGTTGTGCATGGATCTAAATCTCTCCGAAAACCTCTCTTCATCTTTGTAACTTGGTGCTTTGCTCAACCACCCAGACGACATGTTGATTTAGTAGCTCCTAAAGTAATATGTTTATAATACATGCTTGGCAAGTTCACAACTTTTGAACAAATAATAATAACAATAATAATATCTCAGAAGAATTTCAAATACAAGCGCTCAGGTCTGATTTTAGGCCGATTTTTTTCTGACATTCAAATAATCCCATCAAACTTTTGAACAAATAATAATAACAATAATAATATCTCAGAAGAATTTCAAATACAAGCGCTCAGGTCTGATTTTAGGCCGATTTTTTTTCTGACATTCAAATAATCCCATCAGAGGCACAAGCTCTGCTTTTACGGATGGGAATACCATTTATACGAATTTTGTATGTTCTGATGTTGTTATGTTATAAAAATAATAAATGGAAACTTGTTAATAATCCAACAAGTACCGAATCCTAAACTTGAAGCTTTATTTAGTGACCGGGGTTTTACCCTCCATTCGGCGACAAGTAACCTGTCTCGGCCACCTACTCACATTAACCTCACCCAGCCTAAGAGGGCCCAGAAAAAGCCAGGAGCTCGTGATTGCCCAGGTGGTCACCCATCCGGATACCAACCACGCGCAACGTTTCTTAACTTTAGTGAACCATTGGGAACTAAAGATTCCTTGGTATGGTAACCAGCAAGTTCTTTAAGGTTGAGTTTTAACAACTTGGATTGTCTCAAGATTGTGAGCTCAATCCGAAGTTGACCTGAGTAATAGGGAAATCCTCGTTTCATCTCAATTCCGAGTTGGTAAACCCCAGCATAAGGCCAGCCACTCACTATCAGGTAGACCTGACAGATATACACCTGATCAGGCCCGCCTGTCATTGTTATTTCTAACTTATAGGTACCTGATGAGCACGCATACCATCAGGTAGACTTGATAAAACAACTTGGATTGTCTCAAGATTGAGCTCAATCCGAAGTTGACCTGAGTAATAGGGAAATCCTCGTTTCATCTCAATCCCGAGTTGGTAAACCCCAGCATAAGGCCAGTCACTCACTACCAGGTAGACCTGACAGATATACACCTGATCAGGCCCGCCTGTCATTTCTAACTTATACCTGATGAGCACGCATACCACCAGGTAGACTTGATAGTGAGTGGCTGGCGCAAGACACAGTGCTGTTCCTGACACAAACCCTGATTCCTGCCCAGACCAATGTACATAACTATTTAAACCTAACTATTATGTGCATGTATCCGTTCAAAAAAACGCATGGCTCGGGGATCATTATGCATTCAAGACAAAACGTTTCAGGAGTAATCAAATAATTTAATAGGTCTATCATGGGAAACGTGTTGGTTTTGAATGGGGGAGTCAGTGAATGAACTGAGCTTACGTTTCCTGAACAGCCTGGAGATTCACTTACAAGTGTTTTCAAAAATTCTCTGCATCAAATATACAAAATTATCTACAGTTAAACATTAAGGACATGGAGGGAGTACTGATATTGTTTCTGGGCGTTCAAAGGATTTGAACCCCAATCCTTCCAACACCGTGACCGTGAGATAGATGAGCCTATCTTTCGGACACGGAAAGTCAAAGCTAAAGTCAATACTACCTTGATAGCTATTCCTTTTCTTCATCTTCTTTCTTCCACTTTTACCAAATTAAAAGGGCAGACAAAAACCAGACAAAACAGCTTAAAAGGATCTTTCAACAGGAAATTTCCCTTGTGAACACATTTGTACTGAAAAAAAAAACAAACAAACAAATTCATCTATCTTTATCTCAGTCTACTCTGGGCATCTTTAACATTCGCACACTCTCCTGTAATTCCTGCAGACACAACAATCTGTAACTCCTTCACATAGGTACATTCCTAACATAGCCTGAGCAAATACAAGAAAAGGGGCATGTTCCAGCTGTTAACCATAAACAAACACACACTTAGAGAGAAAAATATATTGGTCGTATTCTGTAAGTTGTAAAATACGACGTCTATTATCAAGATGATAATAAAATGTAATGATAAATACACAAGTACCTATATAAACCATAATAATTATTAATAACTATAACTTCGGCAATTGTAGAGACCAAACAAACCAGAAATCCAGACCACTATTTGAATTCTGTTCCAAACAGGTGTAGCCAGAGCGGAGGAAGGCTCGAAGGTGTAACAACCCAATATATCCGAATGATTTATGTCGGGTTCCCAAAGGAATGAGACTGAAAAGTCCCTTTACTCCCACAAGAAGCATTGTAAATTCCCTTCACCCGCGCAGTCAATATTGTAAAATTAAAATTGTAAATATTCAAAATTTCCCACAGGACTGAACAAGCCTGACCAGTCCAAATATAAAGAGAGCTAAATAAACGTTAAATGCTGGGTTTGTTTGGGAACCAGACATAAATCATTCGGATATATTGGGTTGTTACACCTTCGAACAATTTTAATTTTACAATATTGACTGCGCGGGTGAAGGGAATTTACAATGCTTCTTGTGGGAGTAAAGGGACTTTTCAGTCTCATTCCCTTAGTTTTATCAGTTCCCTCCCCCTTTACATTTTCTTGCAGTCCTCTTTTAAACACTTGTTTGATTATCAAGTGTATTGAAACAAAAACATCAAATTTTCAATCACAAATTTCCAAACAAAAATCACAATTTTCAGCACAACTTTCTCAACAAAAATCACAATTTTCAATCATAACTTTTGGAACAAAAATCACAATTTTCAATCACAAATATTTTGGAACAAAACATCAAATTTTCAATCACAAATTTCCAAACAAAAATCACAATTTTCAGCACAACTTTCTCAACAAAAATCACAATGTTCAATCATAACTTTTGGAACAAAAATCACAATTTTCAACCACAAATTCAATTTTAATTTTACAATATTGACTGCGCGGGTGAAGGGAATTTACAATGCTTCTTGTGGGAGTAAAGGGACTTTTCAGTCTCATTCCGTTAGTTTTATCAGTTCCCTCCCCCCTTACATTTCCTTGCAGTCCTCTTTTAAACACTTGTTTGATTATCAAGTGTATTGAAACAAAAACATCAAATTTTCAATCACAAATTTCCAAACAAAAATCACAACTTTCAGCACAACTTTCTCAACAAAAATCACAATTTTCAATCATAACTTTTGGAACAAAAATCACAATTTTCAATCACATAATACACATGATAAATTTTGAAACAAAATCACAATTTTCAACAATAGACACAGAAGAGACTTCCTTAATTTCCAAACAAAAATCACAATTTTCAGCACAACTTTCTCAACAAAAATCACAATTTTCAATCATAACTTTTGGAACAACAATCACAATTTTCAATCACAAATTTCCAAACAAAAATGATAAATTTTGAAACAAAATCACAATTTTCAACAATAGACACAGAAGAGACTTCCTTTAAAGTTGTGAACCAGAATTCGGAGCGTGGAATGCCCAATGATATTACCACGAAGCTCACACAATCACACCATCTTGATAAAAATATTCAGAAAACCCATTCCTTATTATTTATATTTTCGAAGTATTTAGTTATAAATTAGTTTAATATTTGAAGAACAAACACTTAAGGAGGCGTTCTTATGAGTTTCTGACGAAAATCATTTGCATCCTAAATCATGTTTATTTCGTGTATAATAAACGTCAGACGGTCTGATTATAACCAGGTATCCTGAGGGTGTATGAATGGGGTTAAATGAGAACGGGACCGTCAACACCTGTGAATAACTTTCTGAAGTCCCTTGGAAATTTCGTCCGTGGTGTTAGCTCATTAAATTTTGCTTTTTTTGGAGTT
This sequence comes from Diaphorina citri, assembly GCF_000475195.1. Classification (NCBI taxonomy): domain Eukaryota; kingdom Metazoa; phylum Arthropoda; class Insecta; order Hemiptera; family Psyllidae; genus Diaphorina; species Diaphorina citri. Next base: position 60,821 of record NW_007378409.1, on the reverse strand, counting down.
TTACAGTTTACTGAACTTTTACTCATGTTTTAGATTATACGTGAGAAATGTTCTGGAAAAAGAATAGTATCTGATTTCTCAAAGAAAAATATTCGAGACCAAATTTTATCAAAACCGGACAAACCTTTCGAGAGGTATCGTCGAACAAACAATGAGACAGAAACAACCAAAAGAAAATTCGTAGCGTTAAAACATAAAACTTACTTGTTTCGTTGACCAAGCACTGGTATACCTTCTGACCAGTGCTATACATCGAAGTATTTAGTTATAAATTAGTTTAATATTTGAAGAACAAACACTTAAGGAGGCGTTCTTATGAGTTTCTGACGAAAATCATTTGGATCCTAAATCATGTTTATTTCGTGTATAATAAACGTCGGACGGTCTGATTATAACCAGGTATCCTGAGGGTGTATGAATGGGGTTAAATGAGAACGGGACCGTCAACACCTGTGAATAACTTTCTGAAGTCCCTTGGAAATTTCGTCCGTGGTGTTAGCTCATTAAATTTTGCTTTTTTTGGAGTTTTACAGTTTACTAAACTTTTACTCATGTTTTAGATTATACGTGAGCAATGTTCTGGAAAAAGAATAGTACCTATCTGATTTCTCAAAGAAAAATATTCGATACCAAATTTTATCAAAACCGGACAAACCTTTCGAGAGGTATCGTCGAACAAACAATGAGACAGAAACAACCAAAAGAAAATTCGTAGCGTTAAAACATAAAACTTACTTGTTTCGTTGACCAAGCAAGATTGTTGTGTCTGCAGGAATTACAGGAGAGTGTGCGAATGTTAAAGATGCCCAGAGTAGACTGAGATAAAGATAGATGAATTTGTTGGTTTGTTTGTTTTTTGTTTTTTTTTTTTTCAGTACAAATGTGTTCACAAGGGAAATTTCCTGTTGGACGATCCTTTTAAGCTGTTTTGTCTGGTTTTTGTCTGCCCTTTTAATTTGGTAAAGGTGGAAGAAAGAAGACGAAGAAAAGGAATAGCTATCAAGGTAGTAATGACTTTAGCTTTGACTTTCCGTGTCCGAAAGATAGGCTCATCTATCTCACGGTCACGGTGATGGAAGAATTGGGGTTTAAATCCTTTGGACGCCCAGAAACAATATCAGTACTCCCTCCATGTCCTCAATGTTTAACTGCAGACAATTTTGTGTATTTGATGCAGAGAATTTTTGAAAACACTTGTAAGTGAATCTCCAGGCTGTCCAGGAAACCTGTGTATTTGATGCAGAGAATTTTTGAAAACACTTGTAAGTGAATCTCCAGGCTGTTCAGGAAACGTAAGCTCAGTTCATTCACTGACTCCCCCATTCAAAACCAACACGTTTCCCATGATAGACCTATTAAATTATTTGATTACTCCTGAAACGTTTTGTCTTGAATGCATAATGATCCCCGAGCCATGCGTTTTTTTGAACGGATACATGCACATAAATAGTTAGGTTTAAATAGTTATGTACATTGGTCTGGGCAGGAATCAGGGTTTGTGTCAGGAACAGCACTGTGTCTTGCGCCAGTCACTCAACTATCAGGTCTACTTGGTGGTATGCGTGCTCATCAGGTATAAGTTAGACATGACAGGCGGGCCTGATCAGGTGTATATCTGTCAGGTCTACCTGATAGTGAGTGGCTGGCCTTATGCTGGGGTTTACCAACTCGGGATTGAGATGAAACGAGGATTTCCCTATAACTCATGTCAACTTCGGATTGAGCTCAATCTTGAGACAATCCAAGTTGTTAAAACTCTACCTTAAAGAACTTGCTGGTTACCATACCAAGGAATCTTTAGTTCCCAATAGTTCACTAAAGTTAGAAATGACAGGCGGGCCTGATCAGGTGTATATCTGTCAGGTCTACCTGATAGTGAGTGGCTGGCCTTATGCTGGGGTTTACCAACTCGGAATTGAGATGAAACGAGGATTTCCCTATTACTCAGGTCAACTTCGGATTGAGCTCACAATCTTGAGACAATCCAAGTTGTTAAAACTCAACCTTAAAGAACTTGCTGGTTACCATACCAAGGAATCTTTAGTTCCCAATGGTTCACTAAAGTTAAGAAACGTTGCGCGTGGTTGGTATCCGGATGGGTGACCACCTGGGCAATCACGAGCTCCTGGCTTTTTCTGGGCCCTCTTAGGCTGGGTGAGGTTAATGTGAGTAGGTGGCCGAGACAGGTTACTTGTCGCCGAATGGAGGGTAAAACCCCGGTCACTAAATAAAGCTTCAAGTTTAGGATTCGGTACTTGTTGGATTATTAACTTAACAAGTTTCCATTTATTATTTTTTATAACATAACAACATCAGAACATACAAAATTCGTATAAATGGTATACCCATCCGTAAAAGCAGAGCTTGTGCCATTGATGGGATTATTTGAATGTCAGAAAAAAATCGGCCTAAAATCAGACCTGAGCGCTTGTATTTGAAATTCTTCTGAGATATTATTATTGTTATTATTATTTGTTCAAAAGTTGTGAACTTGCCAAGCATGTATTATAAACATATTACTTTAGGAGCTACTAAATCAACATGTCGTCTGGGTGGTTGAGCAAAGCACCAAGTTACAAAGATGAAGAGAGGTTTTCGGAGAGATTTAGATCCATGCACAACAAACGCATATTAAGGAACTGTTGATTTCCAAGTTTGTCATAGATTTAAAAGGGCTTTAATTGAGGGATTCCTTTAAACTTTAAAGAGGCGATAAAATAATTATTTTATAAAACTTACACCTATTTTGTACCAAATACATAAGACCTTGTTTATAGACTGCGGGAGTAAAGGGACTTTTCAGTCTCATTCTGGCAGTATAAAAGCAACAAAACTCGGTTACCTACGATAGGAACTTGTTTCTTTATAAATTGCTTGGCGTTTACCATTTAAGTCCACGCTAATCCCACGTCTCAAATATGAGACGAGCATGCATCTGAGGATGTTATTGTCCACATGGAAAACACAATGGCCATACAAAATGTTGTATACAATATGATGTAAAGCATAAAATTTGTTGTAAGAATGACGCTAAGACACAAATCTGCTATTAAGAATGTGAGAATCAATTACGATAATATGAAATGTTATGAGAATTTCGTTATAATCTCCTCGTCCAATCTGTGGCTATCAGATTTTAGCCTTCTGAATCTTCTGGCAAACTGTGCATTGGATCTCTTCGGAATATTGATAGTAAGATTGTCAGATTTTTGATTAGGTCGATAGACCAATGAGGACATGTTCGTTTAATGTGTTCCATGCTCGACTATGCTTAACTTGAGTGTTCTATTGCTGGGACTATAAAGATTCCTTACAACTTGTTTGCTTTGTATGTATGCCGTTTATTATTATTTCTATCGAAGAGGAAAAAAATGATTTTGCAGAATGTATGGTAGAAAAATACCCTAAGTGTGTAATTAGTAATACATATTATGTAGTATCGGATTTTGATTGGTAGTTTTATGTAAATGATCAGATCTCTATCATTCAAACTGTGACACCTGACACATTGGGACGGAAGGACGGAACAGGTTAATCTAGTTTTTATCTACAAGATCTCGGATGGTATTTGCTAGAAATTGTGGCGTGTTTGTTTAACAGTACCTACTATTAGATAGCTATGAAACAGTATAGCACTGGTCAGAAGGTATATTTTTTTCGAAAAACGGAATCCCGTCGCGTTTTCACACATCAGTTTAGAGGAGTTTAAGAGCTCGCGCGCTTTGTAAAGGGACTTTTCTGGGTAGTTTAAACTTTAAACAAGGTTTGTATTTCAGGGAGGAAAAGCCTCCAGTGTCAAACATTTTGTTAAAATTAGATGTCCTTTCTGTATGTCCTTTCCTTTGACCCTTCCCAGAATGTCCTTTCAGGAAACTGACACTGGAAATTGACCACTACTCCATTCAGTCCCCATTTCACCAGTGGTCAATTTTCGAGTAGTCAGTTTTCCGAAAGGAAAATACACCTTTTTTTTTGACCTATTTTTCTCAAACCTGCGGAATTAGCCCATTATATTTTTATGTAGGTATCTATTGAAAATTGAAGCAACCTTTGATTTGATTTGATTTTTTTTCTATTGAAAATTGGCGTAAAGAAAGACCAAGTCTTGAAAACTAAAGACAGTTAAAAAAATACTACGCCAAGAGGGTCACAACTCACAAACTTACCTCGTTAACTCACCAGAAAAGCATAAACCATCACGATTACGTGAAGATTTCAGGTCCATTACGTGACGATTTTAGGTCCATATCCACATGTTCCAGAATCAGCAAGTTAAGCTGTCATGAGCTTTTTCAATTTTCTCCACGCTTGTCAGGGGGGAATAATTTACACCTTGTCACCTGGAGATGAAGCTGTTAGCAGTTGTTTACAAATTACTGTTTGGACACACCATTTTGTGCTCTTCCGGATTGTCGTAGAGAGAGTTTTGTGATCGTTGGTGGAGGTACTTCGAGCCTTTGGTAGCCAAAACCAAATGTCAGCCCAAAAGCGATCGCCCCAGGGCTGATTGAGGGCTGACGAAAAACACTGACGCCGTCTGAACACGGGAAAAGGCGAAGAAAAAGAGAAGAAGAGGGTGGAGGTACTATGAAAACATAATACACATGTGATAACGGATTAGTTCCTAGGCTTACGCCCTTGGTAGAGATATGGAAGTACTACGTTAACTCCTAAGAGCCGAACTTTTTTCTTTTCGTTCGATCTTGTTTAAATTTGACCGTTTTTAACTCCGGACCAGTACTGAGTAAATATGTCAAATAATGGTGAAAACAGAAGGAAATTTTGTTTTCTAACTAATAATAGACAGATCCTCGATGGACTCTGACGTGGAGCGACTAAGATAACTATTAGCAAGGTGTGACTTGTAGGCTTCGGCTCTCATGGGTTACCGGTTAACACATTCATGACCGATTGGACAACCGGTGGCAGAAACGAGTCTGCACGCATTGAACCGGTTGGGCCATCGCGCATCGTTGTCAAAAGGCACTTATTTTGCGACATCGAGGATACTTTGTGCCATTCCAAGCGACGGTTGTTTCCTCCGTTTAGGGGAGTCCCAAATCAATTATCCGATAGTTAGGTGCATCATGCATGATAGTCCATGTCAAGATGAATCGTGCGTGCTAGTCCATGTCAACACGAAGCTCAGAGCTCACTGTCAGTGGAGGAAATGACACTGGTCAGGTGTTGAGCGTGTGAACGTACATTGGACTTACTTGAGGTGAGTTTTCTCAATATTCTTAAGCAGGGTTCCGTTTTAGGTCAGCCACTTACTATCAGGTAATAGTCCTAAATTAAAATGACAGTGCAGTAGTCCTAAATTAAAATGACACTAAACTAAAATGGACGCAGCACACAAGGGATCAAGAAGAGACCGCCTTAACATAATAATACTAGACCAGGTAGACCTGATCAAATCCGTCTGTCAGGTCTACCTGATACCTAAGGAGCACACACACTATCGGATAGACCTGATAGGCGGACCTGATCAGGAGTACATGTCAGGTCTACCTGATAGTGAGTGGCTGACCTAAGTAAGATACTTTTCTCATATCCTGTCTTCCTTCTCTCCTACCCCGCCTTACCATCCAACATCCTAATATCTCAGTATCTTTGCTTCACATTGTCCCTATGTTATGCCGGACACACCATTAAGTAATGAACATCTTGGAGCGTTTCATTACTTATAATCTCCTCGTCCAATCTGTGGCTATCAGATTTTAGCCTTCTGAATCTTCTGGCAAACTGTGCATTGGATCTCTTCGGAATATTCATAGTAAGATTGTCAGATTTTTGATTAGGTCGATAGACCAATGAGGACATGTTCCTTTAATGTGTTCCATGCTCGACTGTGCTTAACTTGAGTGTTCTATTGCTGGTACTATAAAGATTCCTTACAAATACAACTTGTTTGATTTGTATGTATGCCGTTTATTATTATTTCTATCGAAGAGGGAAACTATGGAAGAGGGGGGAAAAAAATGATTTTGCAGAATGTATGGTAGAAAAATCCCCTAAGTGTGTAATTAGTAATATGTAGTATCAGATTTTGATTATGTAAATAATAAGGATGAGATCTCTATCATTCAAACTGTGACACCTGACATATTGGGACAGCAGGACGGAACAGGTTAATCAGTAACAGCCCGTTCACACTCACCGATTTTTCTCCGCCGATTTTGCTGTCAAAGAGCATTCACACTTATCCGCTACCGATTTTCATTTAAAGTTTGCAGCCAAAATCGATCTATGCCTGATGATGAACCTTTGGAAGATGGTAAGAATTTGTTTAGCTGCCTTTAGATCTTCCTAGATTAGGTGTACCTATCTTTCTTTCGGAAACGAAAACGATTTCCCCTCTTCAAGATGGCGGATTTCCATTGGTTTAGTACAGACACAGACGCAGTGGCGTAGCGTGGTCTAAAGTCAAGTGTAAGGTGTGTAGGGCACTAATTTCCATCACCATGGCATGCCCATTACTACATAAGTTATGCACATGCTTCTTCATAAATATTTAAAGTCAATATTTAAGGGTATTTGAATGAATTTAGAGTGTATGGCCGCCATACACGCCCTACATGGACGCTACGCCACTGTACAGACGATACCACGCCAGAGGGGAAATGAGCTTCAGAAGGGTTGAAATCGTCTCAGTTTCCGAGAGAAAAATACGGCTATTATTAGAAGGGTTGTATTCGAATATGTTGTGACTTCTAATTCAGTAATCATACGAAATTTCTCTTTTGTACCTATTTTGGTTATCTTCCCTTCGGGAAAGTTTCAGAAACGGAACCGATTCCCATGGCGCGCCATCTTGGATTTCCTATGGTTTGGACAGGTGCTATCAGTTCAAAAGAGTAGGTATGGGAAACGAGCTTCAGAAGAGAGAAAATTCCGAATCGAAAACACAACTTTGGTTTTGTAAACTTGAATATTGGAGTAAACGAAACTACCCCTGTATCCCCCTATCTCAAATGTGTACCTACACTCAGGGTAGGCACACAATTGATCTGCTAGGGTGTGAAATTATAAAGTCAAAATCTCGAAAATAAGAAAGAGAATAATAAGAAGAAGAAGAAGAAGAAGAAGAAGAAGAAGAAGAAG
>NW_007378409.1:49893-52617 GCF_000475195.1 Diaphorina citri | reverse complement strand
CTTTGAAAACATAATACACATGTGATGACGGATTAGTTCCTAGGCTTACGCCCTTGGTAGAGATATGGAAGTACTACGTTAACCCCTAAGAGCCGAACTTTTTTCTTTTCGTTGGATCTTGCTTAAATTTGACCGCTTCTAACTCCGGACCGGTACTGAGTAAATATGTCAAATAATGGTGAAAATAGAAGAGTTTATCACCTGCGAACAAGGAGAGCTGACCCTAACACTCCTAACAGTGGACACTGATGTAGGATTAAAGCAAGGGAGATATATAATGGTGAAAATAGAAGGAATTAGACAGATCCTCGATGGACTCTGACGTGGAGCGACTAAGATAACTATTAGCGAGAGAAGAGAGAAGGGTTTGGTCAAATTTGGTGTGACTTGTAGGCTTCGGCTCTCATGGGTTACCGGTTAACACATTCACGACCGATTGAACAACCGGTGGCAGAAACGAGTCTGCACGCATTGAACCGGTTGGGCCATCGCGCATCGTTGCCAAAAGGCACTTATTTTGCGACATCGAGGATACTTTGTGCCATTCCAAGCGACGGTTGTTTCCTCCGTTTAGGGGAGTCCCAAATCAATTATCCGATAGTTAGGTGCATCATGCATGATAGTCCATGTCAACACGAAGCTCAGAGCTCACTGTCATTGGAGGAAATGACACTGGTCAGGTGTTGAGCGTCTGAACGTACATTGGACTTACTTGAGGTGAGTTTTCTCAATATTCTTAAGCAGGGTTCAGTTTTAGGCCAGCCACTTAACTATCAGGTAATAGTCCTAAATTAAAATGACAGTGCAGTAGTCCTAAACTAAAATGGACGCGGCACACAAGGGATCAAGAAGAGACCGCCTTAACATAATAATACTATCAGGTAGACCTGATCAAGTCCGTCTGTCAGGTCTACCTAATACCTAATGAGCACACACACTTCATAATATACTACCTACGTATTTCATCTCCTTCCTATTTGATTTTACAGAAAGAGAGAAGGGGAAGACAGTAGAGGTGGGCCGGGCCGGGCCTATTATTTTCCATTATTACCAAGGCAATCAAGGCATCTTACACCGATTTACTACTAATATCACACTTCCTACGTATTTCATCTTCTTCCTTTTTGGTTTTACAGAAAGAGAGAAGGGCAAGACAGTGGAAGTGGGCCGGGCCTACTTCGAGACGGACCGCAAACATTTCACCATCCTGGATGCGCCGGGACATAAGAGTTTTGTGCCTAACATGATCGGTGGAACCGCTCAAGCAGATTTAGCCGTTCTAGTAAGTCGTCTAAGAACGTGGAATATATTCCTTGTTGTTCTTATGATCTTTGATTATTTATTCCTGAAATTTTGTCTATCGTATTTGCTGTTCATTCAAACACTAGTTTCTTATTATTAAACCTAACCATAACCTTCATTCATGATTCGAAAGTAACTTCCGTGGCCAACAGATGGGCGAGAAGAGACACAATACTTCCCATTTAGGTGCTGGGTCAACACGAGAACACCAGAAAGTAACCCGTTGAAATATATGCATGGAATACGAGTATATTCCTTGTTGTTCTTATGATCTTTGATTATTTATTCCTGAAATTTTGTCAATCGTATTTGCTGTTCATTCAAACACTAGTTTCTTACTATTAAACCTAACCATAACCAATAACCGTCATTCATGATTCGAAAGTAACTTCCGTGGCCAAGTGGGTATCACACTAGGTCTCAACTCTAGGCTTGCACGCCGGAAGTCCCGGGTTCGATTTTTTTCTCTCTGTGCTTCAAGTTCGGAGTGCACTCAGTCCCGTGAGGGCAATCGAGTAGCTAGTAGCAACCTGTGGCGGCATTGCCAGTGTAAAAAGATTATTGAAATATTGAAATTGATTGCAAAGGAGTCACAGTAATGCTGTGATATCCACAAAAATTGTGAAAAAGCTCTGCTTTACCACAAATAATTTGAGATTGATTGATTATTCCTTGCACTCTTTGACTATGTTTTATTGCATGTCGTTCGCGCCGTATTTCGTAAGTTCAACTAATTCTTAATCCTCTACTTTCACTCTCTCTAGCGGAGTCAAAGAGAAGAACTTCTTCCTGCACTACGAGTTTCCTCCCTACGCTACGAGGGAGATAGGGAGAGCAGGAACCTACGGGAGAAGAGAGGTGGGACATGGAGCTCTGGCTGAGAAGGCATTGCGTTGTGTTGTGCCCAAAGACTTCCCGTTCACCATCAGACTAACGTGTGAAGTGCTCGAGTCTAATGGTAAGTGAGAGAGTAACAGAATCGGTTCATGTAAAGATACACAGGCGTGCGTGCTTACTGGAACTTGGCCTGGCGCACTGCCGTACGCTCAGATTTTTATGGCATGTATGAATAAGGCTTACATATTCTTGAGAGTTCATTGATCCTAGTTCATTCCTGATCCTATCCTTCCCTATCTTACTTTCTTGATAATGGATAGCCTAGTGAATATTATAGAAATGAAAACACAAGTGATTGAATTTTGTTTTATTTCCTATTAACGTTTCACAATTCTGGCATTTTGAAATCCATCTCGAATTTTCTTGTTCGGAATTTGAAAGCACATTTTAAAGCTAGTCTTCATAGAGTTAGGAATTTTGAGGATTTCTTTAGAATATTCATACCTTCTTTAATTTTGAGGATTTCCAGGAATTCCAGGGGGGGGGTCTGACGTACACTAAAGGGGAAAAATGGAGCTTGAGGGG
>NW_007378409.1:0-49743 GCF_000475195.1 Diaphorina citri | reverse complement strand
CTGAACCGCTCTTCCGATCTGAAGATGGAACTAATGGGAGATTTTTAATTGCAAAAATGAGGGAGTCAGTGAAGTATGCTGTGTCGTTTTGGCAACCCAAACTTTGGACAGTCCGTCAAGAAATTTTATTGATTATTTCTCCTTCAGGACAAATGGGCCAAAATCTGAAGGAGCCCGTCGGGCCGGAAATCTGTACGTGGTGGAAGGGAGGCGCGTTTATTCCGTTCATAGACGCCCTGCCGTCCCTGAACCGCAAGATGGACGGGCCGTTCCTGATGCCCGTGGTGGAGAAGTTCAAGGACATGGGCACGGTGGTCATGGGGAAGGTCGAATCCGGGGAGGCGAAGAAAGGACAGTCGCTCGTACTTATGCCTAATCGAGTGAGTACTTTCAATCCTTTATTCAATCTAATATACTAGGTTTTTGAGAGTGAACTGAAGATCTCACTTAGAAGATGGGCCTCTAATGGCCCATCTTTTTTTTTTTGTATGTTCCGAATATAATGAAATGTATTCTCTGGAACCTGGTTTAATTTTTTTTCTTCTGTCTCCCGCAGACTCCTGTGATAGTGGATCAGCTGTGGTCTGATGACGAGGAGGTGTCGAGCGTGGGCCCGGGTGAGAATATCAAAGTCAAACTGAAAGGTATTGAAGAGGACGATGTGAGTCCTGGATTTGTCTTGTGCGACCCGAACAACCCGGCCCGTACGGCGCGCGTATTCGATGCCCAAGTATGTCAAGTATTTATTTATAACAACAACATTATAATTTATTTTATTAATTTATTACTCAGGGAATTCATTAAAATCCATTTCATGCTTAGGCCAGCCACTCACTATTAGTTAGACCTGACAGGTACAGCTGATCAGGTCTACCTGATACTGTGTGTGCTCATCAGGTATAAGGTAGACCTAACAGAGGGACCTTTTCAGCCGTATCTGTCAGGTCTAGTACTAGTGAGTGTCTGGCCTTGGGTATGTAATTATTACCCTGACTCAATACATGGATTTTATAATGAAGTTTAGGACTGAATGACAGTATATTAAAGAAGAAACTACAAAGGAATTTCTATCGTGTTAAGGAGCTCTTTCAACTCCTAGAAGAGTTCTTACAACCAACCTATATTTCAAACTGGGGCAAAGAGAAATTTCGTATGATGTCTACATTAAAAGTCCAAAGAGAAATTTCGTATGGTGACTGCATTAAAATTCCAAAGTGAAATTTCGTATGATGACTGAATTAAAAGTCACATAATCGTTTACAACTTGATTCTATGTTGGAAAAAAAGAAAGAAAAAAAAAAAATACTATTAGGACGCGTTCATAGCACACACAATGGCTTTCGTCACACTAGCTGCGGCCAACGCCGCAAAGGGTTGCCACTCGGACCGTCTCGTGCCGTCCCTATAATCCGCCACACCTCTAACTACGGCAAAACAGTCGCGGCAATTCCCGATGACTTGGCTTTCGTCACACTAGCTGCGGCCAACGCCGCAAAGGGTTGCCACTCGGACCGTCTCGTGCCGTCCCTATAATCCGCCACACCTCTTACTACGGCAAAACAGTCGCGGCAATTCCCGATGACGGACTCGATTACTGAGTCAAATTCAGAATCGAATGCTTTGGCGGAACAGCGCAGGGCGAATGCTTGCCGCAGTTGCTCGTCCCGAAGTACGGCACGGCCGGATGCTATCGGGCCTAGGTGTAGTCGCGGCACACCCTCCGTGCTGGAAATGAAAAGAGGAAGGATTTGTGAGAAGAAAGTGAAATCTTGGATTCTTTCTGGCGAACCAGAAATCCTGATCGCCAGCCTAGATAGCATGGTTGGTAGCGCGTCTGCCTTGTAAGCGCTAGGCTGCGGGTTCGATTCCCGCCCGGGGCGGATATCCTCCTGAACGGATAATGTTCGTTCCCGGAACGGCTGGCTTTATCTCCTTTTCTCTTCGATTTCGGGAAGAAGACCTTAGCAGTTACAGTTCCCTCTATCAAACCTCTAAAAAGAAAAAAAGTTTCATATATGGATGATACATAGGCAGGTCGGAAATTTTGCAACCAAATTTTTCTGATCCCGGATAGGCACGAACGTAAAAGAGTGCGCCTTGAAGTACCTAACGTGTAAGTTGTTCGGTGAAAGGTGGTTAAAAATGCTCATTGGTACTTACAGTTTCAAATGCTCTGGTACCGTCGGATGAGCGACTTCTATGATATCATGTTCTCCAACGCACATATACAGCTTATCAGACTCCGCGGATGGCCTTACAAAGTCCCCATCCAAGTGTGTCATGCCTTCATTGATAAATTTGATCCAGGGAATGGCGCTCGATGATTCCGACTGGGGGCCGTATCTGTCAGGTCTAGTAGTAGTAGTGAGTGTCTGGCCTTGGGTATGTAATTATCACCCTGACTCAATACATGGATTTTATAATGAAGTTTAGGACTGAATGACAGTATAAGAAGAAACTACAAAGGAATTTCTATCGTGTTAAGGAGCTCTTTCAACTCCTTGAAGAGTTCTTACAACCAACCTATGTTTCGGTCTTTTAATTCCATACGTTTCCTCTTCTTTCAACTCCTTGAAGAGTTCTTACAACCAACCTATGTTTCGGTCTTTTAATTCCATACGTTTCCTCTTCTCCTCCTCCTCCTCCTCCTCACTAATATTAACCTGAAAATGGCTACTTTCTCTGTGGCGTATAATATCTCTAGTAACGCTGTCGAACTTTCTTGACGGGCGGATTATTCGTAATCGTTTCTCTTTCCTCACTAGTCAATGTCTCCTCCTCCCTTACAGATCGTCATTCTCGAACACAAGAGCATCATTTGCGCGGGCTACTCGGCCGTGATGCACATCCACTGTGTGGCTGAAGAAGTCAACGTGAAGGCCCTCATCTGTCTGATCGACAAGAAGACCGGAGAGAAGTCCAAGACTCGGCCTCGGTTTGTCAAACAGGACCAGATCGCGATTATGCGACTCGAGGCGGCTGGAGTGATCTGTTTGGATCAGTTCAAACTGTTCCCCCAAATGGGGCGGTTCACACTGCGCGACGAAGGTAATAGAATATAATCGAATATAAAATAGAGTGGAATAGACTGTTTCGATCAGTTCAAATTGTTTCCTCAAATGGGACGGTTCACACTGCGCGACGAAGGTAATACAAGAATAGAATAGAATTTTTAAAACGGGCCTCTGCTGTTTGGCCGACTTTTGCCGATAACTTCAATCCAGAGGAAACTGGACATTTTCGTCCTTTTTTTTGTAAACTTTTAGCTCTAAATGGGGACATTTCTCGTCTCGAAGCGTACACTTTTTTCAAAGCTTTTATAAAACTTGTCCTAAATAGCAACTTCCCCCCTTAATAACGGTTCGGCCATTCATTTCTCGAGACTTGGCCCTCCGACTGGGTGGAACAGAGAAACGGAACGGGTAACAAATAATAATATTATTAACCTCATAACACAATTCGAACGGGCAACAAAATAATAATTAATACATAAATGTAAAAAAATTGAAGATTTTTTAATAGGTTTGACAGAGGGAACTGTAACTGCCAAGGTCTTATCCTCCAGAAATCGAAGGGAGAAGGAAGACAGGATAGGAGAAAGCCAGTCGTTCGGAGAACGAACATTATCCCTTCGGGATAAAATCCGCCCCGGGCGGGAATTTAACCCGCGGCCTAGCGCTTACAAGGCAGACGCGCTGCCAACCAAGCTAAATACCATATCGTTATTAATCTCAAGGACAGCAATTTCAATGATGAGAATATTGTATCTAATAATGATAAGACAAGTATCACCAAACTCCCACTCACATGAGAAATTGGAAATACGCATGCAATATAGGTATTAGGTACCCACCTACATAGATAGTTAAATAGGTACCTAGCTACATAGATAGTTAAATAGGTACCCACCTACATAGATAGTTAAACAGGTACCTAGCTACATAGATAGTTAACTATTTACCTAGCTACGTACAATCATAGCGTATTATGGTACAATATTGAGCACGCAAAGTACCTACTGCTACCTAGGAAGCATTCAAACAACGTAATAGCGTGCAGATAATAATTTCATCTGTAATTTTACACACACGCTCATAACTCTTACTAAAATCTTGTCCTCGCATGGCTAGTTTTTAGCCCGGGGACTGCTGGTTCGATTCCAGGTAACCAATAGGCGAGGTTAACGCCACGCCGTGAGGTGTTCTCTACCACCTAACCCTCTAAGATAACTAGGCTGGTAAGCTTCGTGTGAATATGAAGAGATAGTCCGGATAGTCGCCAACCCATTCATACTAGGATCGATGGGTACCTATTTTTTAATTAAAAAATTCCCAGTTTAACATGAGAGAGAGAGAGAGAGGGAGAGAGAGAGGTGATAAGGCGTGATTGATAACAGCTGAGGCAGGCAGTGATAAGAATATTTTGTTTTGAGAATAAGTTCGCAGATAAACAGACCTTGAGAAATTCGCATGGAACAAAACTATTATTAATGATGCCACTTGTTTATCTGATGGCACCTAAAGTGCATACAACATGTTCATTATGGTACTAACGATGCACAGTTAAGAGATTCTGAGGTACATTTGGGTAAAATAATAATTATATTAGGTAAGTAGATTTGTATAGGTACTTACCTATATTATACCTATATTATCTAAGTACTTACCTATATTATACCTACCGAACCGTTGGCGTTGGGTATAACTAGCTATGTACCTATACGAGTACCTACCGACTTATTATTATTTTTACCCTCGATAAGAGGCAAAGAGGGCGTTTATAGCCGGGTCTACAATAAAATTTCATTCCGAAGCAAGGATCGAACCCGCATCCTCCTGTTTACTAGGCGAGCGCTACTGATCAAGCACAACAATTACTCACTCTGACTCTGACAGATAGCTAGAACTGACTATTCATCAGATATCTGTTGTTGTCATTTGTTGTTTACAAATGCGAAAATTGAGTCATTTTTTCAGATCTAGAACTAGAACACACGAATTCTCTGACCTCCCACCTCCCACTCACCACTTATGGCACTATTGTCAATAAACAGACAATATGCCACATGATGTGTCATTCTTATTGCTATTCTGTATGTTATTGTTGTTGTTATTATTGCTATTCTGTGTGTTATTATTATTTATTTGTTATTTTATGCACAAGACGTCGCTAGAAGGTACTCATCCAGATCTTCAGGGCCATAAAACAACTTGTAATATTGTAAGACGTACAATCAGTACATCACCAATAACAATCATTACCTTTACCTACCCACTATTGTGCCCACCACTCATTTTCAGACCGTCTGACAGAACGCGGTCTCACAGACCTATTTCATTCCGAAGCAAGGATCGAACCCGCATCCTCCTGTTTACTAGGCGAGCGCTACTGATCAAGCACAACAATTACTCACTCTGACAAATAGCTAGAACTGACTATTCATCAGATATCTGTTGTTGTTATTTGTTGTTTACAAATGCGAAAATTGAGTCATTTTTTCAGATCTAGAACACACGAATTCTCTGAGCTCCCACTCACCACTTATGGCACTATTGTCAATAAACAGACAATTTGCAAAATGATGTGTCATTCTTATTGTTATTCTGTATGTTATTATTGTTGTTATTCTGTATGTCATTATTACTATTATTTATTTGTTGTTGGTATTTTATGCACAAGACGTAGCTAGTAGATACATACATATACCTACCAGCTCACTCAGATCTTCAGGGCCATAAAACAACTTGTAGGTAATATTGTAAAACGTGCAATCCGTACATCACAAATAACAATCACAGTACCTACACTAATTACCACACTGGTAATTTTACTATTGTAGGTACCTACTGTTAATGTACAATGCTGCAGACCGCGGTCTCACAGACCTAGGTCTGTCAGACCGTCTGTGTGTGGCGGGAGAAGTTTCAGGTCTGATCCAAGTCTGACAGACTTTCTGAGCGTGAGTGGCAAGCATTATAAAAGAGGCACAATAACTCCGCCATTGACGGTCCTAAGCCCGTATGAAAAAGGAGGAAGGTTGTGTGTGAAACGAGCAAAGGTCAAAGTTTTACCTCGGTACGAAAGATTGTGCCGCGGTACCACTTTAAATTTAAGCAAGGTTTTAATTTATAAAAACAACGGTCCTAAGCCCGTATGAAAAAGGAGGAAGGTTGTGTGTGAAACGAGCAAAGGTCAAAGTTTTACCTCGGTACGAAAGATTGTGCCTCGGTACCACTTTTGCATTACTTCAAGGCACACTCTTTTACATCCATGCCTATCCAAGAAGGGAAAAGTTCGGTCAGAAAATTTCCGTCCAGGCCGGGATTCGAACCCAGTACCTCCAGGTTGAGAGTCAGTGCTCTTGACCACTCGGCACTTGGCCACAGAAGGTCAAACCTTGCGGAGTAAAAAGTGAGGACTTGAGGAGTGTGGAGTGGTTTGGTGGATCAGCCACTTACCTCTTCCTTCAGCTGAATGGCGGTCTCTTGGATATCAAACCGACTCGGACAGTACTCCTTGCATTCGAAATTGAACACCCCGTCCTCGTTTTTGGTAGCATTATCACAGTATGTGTAGACAAACCTGGGGGCAGAATGAAACAGGGCATTAGAATAGAATGGTCTGGCGGGCAATTTATTAAGTAAATAACAAACAAAATTTAAATTAGTCAGACCTGTTGTAAGTGTTAAGAACTAGCAGCACTTGTCTATTTCCGGACAGTCACCCATCCAGATACATTCCATGCTCGACGTTACTTAACATCAGTGCTCGCCAGGGGTGCTGTAGCCCTCGGAAATAAATAGACAATTTCTTATCCTATTGGTCGTGTAGGAATTGTTTACAAGATTTGACCAATAGGATAAGAGGTTTTTTTTCTTTACTGAGCCAGAAAATTCCAATGGTCCCGGGCATTAGGGGGTAAATCATAAAATGGGATTATTTTCGAGTTTTGAAATATATTTATTTTATTATTATATTTTCAAAGGTCAAACCGCAAAATAAAAGATCCCTCCAATATAGGTAAGGGATTCCTTAAAATTTGACCTTAAAATATTTCGTAAGTATGTAGGTATAGGGATTACTGAACGTGCTATGTTAGTACAGAGGTAGTAGTGATTGAATTTAAAAATATTCCCATTTTCATACAATTCGACCCTAAATAGTGTTGGATAGCATTAGAATTTACAAAATTCAAAAGAGATAAGATTTGTTTAGAAGCGAAAATATAAAAAGCAATGCTTATTAGGTTCGTTTAATTCTTATGACCCGTTCTCAAAGTCTTCCAACGTATACCAAACCAAGTTAACATCGGGTTGAAGATATAACTCGAGTTGCTAAACTTATCAAAGCAAAGTTGTATTTTCCCTTGGAATTTCTCTTCTTTTGAAGCTTGTTTTTCCCCCCATCGGAATCATTTCCATAAGGAAAATACAACTCATTTCAGCAAATTATACAACAAAAAAGCCGCTGAGAACCCCTAGATAATCAGGGTGGACTAGATCTTATGCGCGGGTGTAGGTGAGGTTTCAAATTTGGAGAGCAGAAAAAATGAGGAATTAGGGAACTATTAATCCGACAGAAAAAAGAGTAATAAAACCAACAAAGTTGCAAGGTATACCTACCTACCTACCATTATACAGAATGCCTACACGAACGTAGGTTTCAAATATCTTTTTATTGTCTTCATTTCTACTTAGGTAGCAGATGCTGTATTAACCGTGGGTACCTCTATTACCAGTGTACAAATCATCACCTTGTACGAGTATCTAGGTAAAGCCCGAATTATAGGTAAATACCTAGACTAGGTAGTGGGTAGGTATTAAGGTACTAGGTAGCTAGGTACACATTGTAAACCATTAACCTCGCATAACCCAGCACCTACAACGTCAGCAAGGTCTTCTCCATGCATACATAGAGCTAGGGGTTTCCGGATTTCACTTTCGCTTTTCCAGGATTGTAAAACTGGTCAAATATCTGTATACCTATCTAGTTACCTTTACCTACCTACATGTTTGTGCATAGTTTGCCTTGTACGGGCAAATGAGTAATCGTGACAAACTACTCACTATTTGGCCTTATACTGATCGCCAGCGGCAATAGTAATTCTTACTACATTTCATAGTGCCGCTGTGAACCTGCCTCGGTAGCGTAGTGGTCAAGGCACTCGCCTGGTAAACAGGAGAGCGCGGGTTCAATCCTAGCCGAGGCATGGAATTTTATCCTCATTCGTTCGTCCACATTATTATTCGAGATCCGAGATTCCTAAAGGGTCACTGACCTTGGCAAATACGGGAATCAATAAATTGGTAACTAGTACCTACTAAAAACGGTTTTGGGAACCTTTCCTAATCCTAAGGTTCAATTTTTTATTTTCCATGAGCCTCCTCGGCTCCTAAAATTGTCCTATTTTCTTGCTTTATTTATTGAGAC
The DNA here is from genome assembly GCF_000475195.1 of Diaphorina citri. Taxonomy (NCBI): domain Eukaryota; kingdom Metazoa; phylum Arthropoda; class Insecta; order Hemiptera; family Psyllidae; genus Diaphorina; species Diaphorina citri. The sequence goes on along the minus strand of NW_007378409.1, from coordinate 41,313 downwards.
AAGATTTTCCAAAAGGAGTTCTCCCAACCAACCCCACTCCATAGTTTGCACTCATCTATACTGTAGTAAGGTGATATCCTATGCTATAGGTAGGTGCATCATAGTTCTGCACTTATCTACTGTACTAAGGTAATATACTATGCTATAGGTAGGAGCATCATAGTTCTGCACCTATCTACTGTACTAAGGTAGTATCCTATGCGATAGGTAGGTGCATCATAGTTCTGCACCTATCTACTGTACTAAGGTAGTATCCTATGCGATATTAGGTGCACCAAGTGAACCGTACTATTGACTAGGTCAAGTGATATCACCTTGAAGAATGACTAAAACCTGTAACCACGTTATTTCCTTCTTTGCTGATGATGACTAAGTTCGTAATTTCCTTCCGAATCAATTCAAATCAGTAAGTTATAGATTTAGTTATTAGGGGAACACGGGACAAAACGGTACATCGGGGCAAAACGGTACCCCACCCTTTTTAGGAGCTAGGAAGTGCTGAGCTCTCTCGATGAACTAGGAACTATTCCTGCAAGTGTTATCTTTGTTTTGATCTGTGGTTGATTCTTTTATCTTTTATTTTCGAGGCAGGTATTTACGTATGTATTATGTTAGATGAACTAGGAACTATTCCTGCAAGTGTTATCTTTGTTTTGATCTGTGGTTGATTCTTTTATCTTTTATTTTCGAGGTAGGTATTTATTATGTTAAGGCGGTTTCTTCTTGATCCCTTGTGTGCCGCGTCCATTTTTGTTTAGAACTATTGCACTGAGTGTTAGTCATAGAAGATCTAATCAGGTCGCAGTGACATCATATAGGGCCGAAATGGTCGATGACCTGCTTATACCAATACCAAGTTACTGAGGTTTTGTCAAGTTGAGATGCATTTGGAACTCCTTTAACTGCTAAAGTCATATCGTTAAGGCGGTTTCTTCTTGATCCCTTGTGTGCCGCGTCCATTTTTGTTTAGGACTATTGCACTGAGTGTTAGTCATAGAAGATCTAATTAGGTCGCAGTGACATCATATAGGGCCGAAATGGTCGATGGCCTGCTTATACCAATAACAAGTTACAGAGGTTTTGTCAAGTTGAGATGCATTTGGTACTCCTTTAACTGCTAAAGTCATATCAGACTTTTATGCTTCGCCTTTCCGCTGATATTTCCAGTTCCTCAGCTGTCCTCACGAGACTGAGTACACTCCGAAGCGACTAGCACCACGTCCCCCATCCGGACACTAACCGTCATTAATGTTGCTTCAGTGATCCCTTGAAAACTGGTGCATTCGTTCTGTTACCGCTAGCCAGAGTCAGAGGTGTTAGATAAACTTGTTTTTACCGAATGGTCAGAGAAGGACCAAGTATTTGACCTCTGGTTCCTGATAACCTCTAGTTCATGGTGACCTGCTGTTTATTATTAATAGATAATGACATCATAATTCTACAGAATGATGTTAACCATAGTTTTGTAGAATGACGTTATCCATGAGAATCGAGTGTGATTAACAGTATGGGAATTTCATGCACAAGTTTGGTTTTGGGAATTGCAACATTCCATGCGAAAACAAGGATGCTTTTTTTAATTGATCATCCAATACTTAGAATAGGTACCTCATTTATACTGCTAGAATGAGACTGAAAAGTCCCTTTACCCCTGCAGCATTTCTCCTGTTTTCGAGTTTATTTAACACATTACATTAAAAATACCTCCTCTTTTTTTTCTTCGCCTATTCCCGTATACAGACGGGGTCGGCGTTTTTCGTCAGCCTCTCAATTAATAGATTAAAAAAAAAAAAAAAATAGATTTTTTTTAATAGGTTAGACAGAGGGAACTGTAACTGCTAAGGTCTTATCCTCCAGAAATCGAAGAGAAGAGGAAGACAGGATAGGAGAAAGCCAGCCGTTCCGAGAACGAACATTATCCCTCTGGGATAAAATCTGCCCCGGGCGGGAAATCGAACCCGTGGCCTAGCGCTTACAAGGCAGACGCGCTACCAATCAAGCTAAATACCATATCATTATTAATCTCAAGGATAGTAATTTCAATGATGAGAAAATTGTATCTAATAATGATAAGTAAGACATATCATCAAACTCCCACTCACATGAGAAATTGAAAATACGCATGCAATAGAGGTATTAGGTACCTACCCACCTACATAGATAGTTAAATAGGTACCTAGCTACATAGATAGTTAACCTACCTACCTACATAGATAGTTAACCTACCTACATAGATAGTTAACCTACCTACCTGCATAGATAGTTAACTAGTTACCTAGCTATACGTACAATCATAGCGTATTATGGTACCCTCTCAATCGACAGTAACTAGGCTGATTGCTTTGACCTGACACTTGGTTTTGCTACAAATTTTACGAGTGGATGCCCTTTGCACTCGACTTTTGCTATCTATATCTTAAGCAAGGGAAATTCAGGCTGGTATACTCCGTGTTTAAAGTCCCCCAGCCAGACTTTTCCCATCACTAAATTAATCAAGTTGGTATTCAACTAGTCACTCGAAGTGACTCGCTACTCACCTCCTATCAGGCGCAACATGCGACACCACCACATCGCCGAGTCGCACATGTCGCGAATGGTCGGTATAATGGGGCACCCCGCCTCCTACGCCCACCAGGAACACATGGTCCACATTTTGAAAAGTTCCTGTAACACATGATTACATTACATTAAAATGGGGGTCTTTACTCACGAAATTCCTGTGTGCGGAGTCCAGTATGTAGGAGAATTGCACCCTAACACATGATTTAGTCAGGGTGAGAAAAAGTTCTTTGATCCTTTCTATGAATTCGATTTTGTCAGCCCTCATTCGGTAGTGTCCTTTGCAAGTGAGATACTTTGGCTCGATTCCCGGCAGGGTTGAAAATAAAGCTCAGTCAACCTCGTGAAAATAAGTTTAGTAACAACGTTATGGGTTTTTAATTGTGTTCAGCACACACAAATGTCGTTCCCCGCTTACTACACTACGCGAAATCTTATAACTTGACTTAGACTCGAACCAGCAACGTCCAAATCTGATGTCCATCGCGGTAACAACTGCACCACTGAGGTTGGTCTATTTATGTAGTAACTCCAATTCTGACTCCTCATCAAATAAGTTCCTTCAAATTACCCGTCTGTCACCATGGATGGCTCCCCTCAACATCACTTCTCAAACTCCTTAGAGTCCCTAGTTCCTCACCTAACAGCCTCGTGATCGTATTTCCCGCAGCCGTCATCGCCTCTCTGGTATGTCCAATGGTCGGCAACTTGGTGCACACTATCCGATGTGGCCCCATGTTCCCCAGGGTGTACACATTCGACTCCCCCACCGTCGTATAGCGGACGAACGTCTCCTTGACAATTCGACTGAGGCGCTTCTTGAAAATACCCGGGTATTTATAAAAATTGGGTATTTACCCGGGTAAATATCCAGGGTATTTACCCCAAAAATAAGTACCCGGGTATTTACCCATCACTACTTACAAGGCAGACGCGCTGCCAACCAAGCTAAATACCATATCGTTATTAATCTCAAGGACAGCAATTTCAACGATGAGAAAATTGTATCTACTAATGATAAGTTAGGTATCACGGTATCACCAAACTCCCACTCACATGAGAAATTGGAAATACGCATGTAATAGAGGGATTAGGTACCCACCTACATAGATAGTTAAATAGGTACCTAGCTACATAGATAGTTAAACAGGTACCTAGCTACGTAGATAGTTAACTAGTTACCTAGCTACGTACAATCATAGCGTATTATGGTATATATAATATTGAGCACGCAAAGTACCTAGGAAGCATTCAAACAACGTAATAGCGTGCAGATAATAATTTCATCTGTAATTTTACACACACGCTCATAACTCTTACTAAAATCTTGTCCTCGCATGGCTAGTTTTTAGCCCGGGGACTGCTGGTTCGATTCCAGGTAACCACTAGACGAGGTTAACGCCACGCCGTGAGGTGTTCTCTACCACCTAACCCTCTATGCTACCTAGTCTGGTAAGCTTCGTGTGAATATGAAGAGATAGTATAGGAAAGGTGCTGAAGATTGTGGAGTAAAACTGACGTCATAGCCTGTTACCTGACGTACTGTGACGTCACCAGACAGTGTTTCGAGTGCGGAAGAATACAATAATCAAATTTAACACAATGGTAAAGGCTATATGGGGAGGTTTGCCTCTGACGACTAATGGGCAGAAGTACCAATATACCCAGTAATGTTATGTTAACGCCTCTGGTGACCAATGGGCAGAAGTACCAATATATGATTTTTTAATTGTGTTAAGCATATAAATGCTTGTCACAAATATCATTCCCCGATTATTACACCTAGATAAATTTTATGACTTGACTTGGACTCGAACCACCAACCTCCAGGTCCAAAAGGTGCTGAAGATTGTGGAGTAAAACTGACGTCATAGCCTGTTACCTGACGTACTGTGACGTCACCAGACAGTGTTTCGAGTGCGGAGGAATACAATAATCAAATTTAACACAATGGTAAAGGCTATATGGGGAGGTTTGCCTTTGACGACTAATAGGCAGAAGTACCAATATACCCAGTAATGTTATGTTAGCGCCTCTGGTGACCAATGGGCAGAAGTACCAATATATGATTTTTTAATTGTGTTAAGCATATAAATGCTTGTCACAAATATCATTCCCCGATTATTACACCTAGATAAATTTTATGACTTGGACTCGAACTACCAACCTCCAGGTCCAAAGTCCAACGCGTTAACAAGTGCACCACACTGAGGTTGGTTAGAAGTACCAATATATCCAGTAATGTTGTGGTAATTGATATATGATCGGGGTGACGCACCTTTGACGACTAATGTGCAGGATTTTTCCCAGCTTAAGAAGTAGTCGTCTTGTAACCATTGGTCCTAAGTTTCTTGAATTAATAAGAGAAAGGAATGGAAAAAAGGGATTTCTTGAATTAATATATAAAAAAAGGAAGTTATGAAATAAGTAAGAAAGAAAGAAAAAAAGAAAGAGAGAATGAAATAAATAAAGGAAGAAAGAAAGAAAGAAAAAACTTTTTATTTGATGCGGGACCCGGGGTCATGCTACGGTGAAGGGTGAGGGTATGTTATGGTACAGACAGAACAGCCCTCTCCAGGGCATTGGTCCGAGTGTTCTCTATGCATGTTATCATTGATTTCGGAGGATTCAAATAAAGTCCGTAATGTTGTAATTGATATATGATCGGGGTGATGCACCTTTGACGACTAATGTGCAGGATTTTTCCCAGCTTAAGAAGTAGTCGTCTTGCAACTATTGGTCCTAAGTTTCTTGAATTAATAAGGGAAAGGAATGGAAAAAAAGAGATTTCTTGAATTAATATATAAAGAAGTTATGAAATAAGTAAGAAAGAAAGAATTAAATAAATAAAGGGAGAAAGAAAGAAAAAACTTTTCATTTGATGCGAACCCGGGGTCATGCTACGGTGAAGGGTGAGGGTATGCTATGGCAAGAACAGCGTGTTATCTACGGTCCGAGTGTTATCTATGTATGTTATCATTGATTTCGGAGGATTCAAATAAAGTCCATAAATTATGCATTTTCAACTGTGAACAAATGTAGCTTAGGCAATCTTTGTGTCTCTGTTACTACAGACAGACTGATTTGAGATCAGAACAGTTGAAAACGAAGCAAATCCTTGAAAAGTGGGTTATCTGATATTTTCTTTTCCTATAAATTATATTATCTACACCTATCTTGATTTTATTATTATTTTGGCCAGTTATATAAAAGAAAATAAAGCAACCTAGAGCCTAAATCCAAAGTTTCAGCCATTGGTCCGTGTGTGTGTCTGTCTGTCTGTCCCCATACGTTTCTCCTCCTCCTCCTCCTCCTCCTCACTAATATTAACCTGAAAATGGCTACTTTCTGTGTGGCGTATAATATCTCTAGTAACGCTGTCGAACTTTCTTGACGGGCGGATTAATCGTAATCGTTTCTCTTTCCTCACTAGTCAATGTCTCTTCCCTTCTCCCCACAGATCGTCATTCTCGAACACAAGAGCATCATCTGCGCGGGCTACTCCGCGGTGATGCACATCCACTGTGTCGCTGAAGAAGTCAACGTGAAGGCCCTCATCTGTCTGATCGACAAGAAGACCGGAGAGAAGTCCAAGACTCGGCCTCGGTTTGTTAAACAGGACCAGATCGCGATCATGAGACTCGAAGCGGCTGGAGTGATCTGTTTGGATCAGTTCAAACTGTTCCCCCAAATGGGGCGGTTCACACTGCGCGACGAAGGTAATAGAAAATAGAACAATCGAATATAAGAGTGGAATAGAATAGTTACCTAGAGGTCCTAGAGTATAAAATAGAGTAGAATAGACTGTTTGGATCAGTTCAAACTGTTTCCCCAGATGGGGCGGTTCACACTGCGCGACGAAGGTAATAGAAAATAGAACATAATCGAATATAAGAGTGGAATAGAATAGTTACCTAGACTACCTAGAGCCTAGAGTATAAAATAGAGTAGAATAGACTGTTTGGATCAGTTCAAACTGTTTCCCCAGATGGGACGGTTCACACTGCGCGACGAAGGTAATAGAAAATAGAATAGAATTTATAAAACGGGCCTCTGCTGTTTGGCCGACTTTTGCCGAGAACTTCAATCCAGAGGAAACTGGACATTTTCGTCCTTATTTGTAAACTTTTAGCTTTAAATGGGGACATTTCTTGTCTCGAAGCGTACACTTTTTTCAAAGCTTTTATAAAACTTGTCCTAAATAGCAACTTCCCCCCTTAACGCAACTTAACGGTTCGGCAATACATTTCTCGAGACTTGGCCCCCCGACTTTTGCCGAGAACTTCAATCCAGAGGAAACTGGACATTTTCGTCCTTATTTGTAAACTTTTAGCTTTAAATGGGGACATTTCTCGTCTCGAAGCGTACACTTTTTTCGAAGCTTTTATAAAACTTGTCCTAAATAGCAACTTCCTCCCTTAATAACGGTTCGGCCATACATTTCTCGAGACTTGGCCCCAGGATACTTTTGATCTACTTTATAAAATGAACTTATGTCGAATAAGCATCTAAATCGTTTCCCTGATTCACCCCATTTGTTGACTTCCAGGTAAAACCATTGCAATAGGAAAGGTGCTGAAGATTGTGGAGTAAAACTGACGTCATAGCCTGTTCCCTGTCGTACTGTGACGTCACCAGACAGTGTTTCGAGTGCGGAGGAATACAATAATCAAATTTAACACAGTGGTAAAGGCTTATATGGGGAGGTTTGCCTCTGACGACTAATGGCAGAAGTACCAATATACCCAGGTAATGTTATGTTAGCGCCTCTGGTGACAATGGGCAGAAGTACCAATATAAGGATTTTTTTAATTGTGTTAAGCATATAAATGCTTGTCACAAATATCATTCCCGATTATTACACCTAGATAAATTTTATGACTTGCGACTCGCGAACCTACCAACCTCCAGGTCCATAGTCGCAAACGCGTTTAACAAGCACCACTGAGGTTGGTTAGAAGTACCCAATATATCCAGTAATGTTGTAATTGATATAATGATTCGGGGTGATGCACCTTTGACGACTAATGTGCAGGATTTTTCCCAGCTTAAGAAGTAGTCGTCGTCTTGTAACTATTGGTCTAAGGTTTCTTGAATTAATAAGGAAAGGAATGGAAAAAAAGGGATTTCTTGAATTAATATATAAAAGAAGTTATGAAATAAGTAAGAAAGAAGAAAGAAATGATAATAAAGGGAGAAAGAAAGAAAAAACTTTCATTTGATGCGACCCCGGGGTCATGCTACGGTGAAGGGTGAGGGTATGCTATGGGCAGAGAACAGCCGTGTCCAGAGCATTCGGTCCGAGTGTTATCTATGTATGTTATCATTGATTTCGGAGGATTCAAATAAAGTCCCGTAAATTATGCATTTTCAACTGTGAACAAATGTAGCTTAGGCAATCTTTGTGTCTCTGTTACTACTAGACAGGACTGATTTGAGATCAGAACAGTTGAAACGAAGCAAATCGTTCAAAAGTGGGTTATCTGATATTTTCTTTCCTATAAATTATATTTCTACACCTATCTTGATATATTATTATTATTTTGGCCAGTTATATAAAAGAAAATAAAGCAAAAAGTAAAAATTGTAATTTAAATTTTTAAAAGATTATAAATGCTTCCTTTTTTTCTTTTGACTTGTTTTTTTCTTCTTTTAAGACATTTTATTTATAATTTTCTCCCCCCCCTCCCCCCCCCTTGTACATAAAATACATGAAATAATATAATAAAATTTATATATTATACTTTTTTAAATTAAATATCTGTGGGTACGATTTATTTTCCTACACAATTTGCCCAATAGAAATAAAAATGAAATTATTCCTAATTATTTTTGAAACAATGGGTATTTGAGAAAAGTAAAAAAAAAGGTCAAATTTGAGTGAAATAAATTAATTTATTAAGTAAATAACAAACAAAATTTAAATTAGTCAGACCTGTTGTAAGTGTTAAGAACTAGCAGCACTTGTCTATTTCCGGACTGTCACCCATCCAGATACGTTCCATGCTCGACGTTACTTAACATCAGTGCTCGCCAGGGGTGCTGTAATAACAAACAAAATTTAAATTAGTCAGACCTGTTGTAAGTGTTAAGAACTAGCAGCACTTGTCTATTTCCGGACTGTCACCCATCCACATACGTTCCATACTCGACGTTACTTAACATCAGTGCTCGCCAAGGGTGCTGCGGCCCTCGGACATAAATAGACAATTTCTTATCCTATTGGTCGTGTAGGAATTGTTTACAAGATTTGACCAATAGGATAAGAGGATTTTTTTTTCTTTACTGAGCCAGAAAATTCCAATGGTCCCGGGCATTAGGGGTAAATCATAAAATGGGATTATTTTCGAGTTTTGAAATATATTTATTTTATTATTATATCTTCAAGGGCCAAACCGCAAAATAAAACATCCCTCCAATATAGTTAAGGGGTTCCTTAAAATTTGACCTTAAAATATTTCGTAAGTATGTAGGTATAGGTATTACTGAACGTGCTATGTTAGTACAGAGGTAGTAGTGATTGAATTTAAAAATATTCCCATTTTTATACAATTCGACCCTAAATAGTGTTGGATAGCATTAGAATTTACAAAATTCAAAAGAGACAAGATTTGTCTAGAAGCGAAAATATAAAAAGCAATGCCTATTAGGTTCGTTTAATTCTTATGACCCGTTCTCAAAGTCTCCCAACGTTTACCAAACCGAGTTAACATCGGGTTGAAGATATAACTCGAGTTGGTAAACTTATCAAAGCAAAGTCGTATTTTCCCTTGGAATTTCTCTTCTTTTGAAGCTTGTTTTTCCCCCATCGGAATCGTTTCCATAAGGAAAATACAACTCATTTCAGCAAATTATACAACAAAAAAGCCGCTGAGAACCCCTAGATAACCAGGGCTGAACAGTAGAGTTGTATTCGATTGTGTGATTTTTAATTCAGTCAGCATACGAATTTTGGACTAGTTTAGACTGGCAGCGAGTATGGTCCGGGGCCATTGTCCAAATATCGGAATCGTTTCCATAAGGAAAATACAACTCATTTCAGCAAATTATACAACAAAAAAGCCGCTGAGAACCCCTAGATAACCAGGGCCGAACAGTAGAGTTGTATTCGATTGTGTGATTTTTAATTCAGTTATCATACGACATTTCTCTTTGAACTAGTTTAGACTGGCAGCGCGTATGGTCGGGGGCCATTGTCCAAACTAGTCCAAAGAGAAATTTCGTATGATGTCTACATTAAAAGTCCAAAGAGAAATTTCGTATGGTGACTGCATTAAAATTCCAAAGAGAAATTTCGTATGATGACTGAATTAAAAGTCACATAATCGTTTACAACTTGATTCTATGTTGGAAAAAAAAGAAAAGAAAGAAAGAAAGAAAAAAATACTATTAGGACGGATTGTAAAAGTTAGGGTAAAAGATCACTCAAATAAGCATCATTCAATAGGATAAGGAAAGTCGTGTGATGTTCACACCAGATTTTTTTTTTAAGCTTGCGGAGTAAAAACTTAAAAAGTGAGGACTGGAGGGTTGTGGAGTGGTTTGGTGGATCAGCCACTTACCTCTTCCTTCAGCTGAATGGCGGTCTCTTGAATATCAAACCGACTCGGACAATACTCCTTGCATTCGAAATTGAACACACCGTCTAGGGTTGCCACTCGGACCGTCTCGTGCCGTCCCTATAATCCGCCACACCTCTAACTACGGCAAAACAGTCGCGGCAATTCCCGATGACGGACTCGATTACTGAGTCAAATTCAGAATCGAATGCTTTAGCGGAACAGCGCAGGGCGAATGCTTGCCGCAGTTGCTCGTCCCGAAGTACGGCACGGCCGGACGCTATGGGGCCTAGATGTAGTCGCGGCACACCTTCCGTGCTGGAAATGAAAAGAGAACAGATTACTGAGATAATTTTGAAGAGGCAGAAGAGGTTTGATACAGGGAACATTAACTGCTAAAACGTAAAACTCCGTCACTAAAGATAGACAGACGGTCTGGCTAGGGGACGTTAAACAGAGAGTAGACTAGTGTCTAGCTGTGGGACTATAAACAGGAGGAGAACGTCTAAGGCCCGGTTTCTGACAAGACGAAACTCGAGAGTTTGAGCTCACTAACCGCGGAGTTTGCAAAAAGTGCGTTTCTAATAATATACTTCTTCGAAATTCCGCAATTTTAGCGCCCTAACCAACCTAGCTAGTGGACTTTCAAAGGGTTCTCTCTCTGCTTTTAAAGAACAAGCACAAGTCCTCCTGATGGTGGTGGTTCAGGACGAGCCAATTAAACATTGGTACTTACAGTTTCAAATGCTCTGGTACCGTCGGATGAGCGACTTCTATGATATCGTGTTCTCCAACACACATATACAGCTTATCAGACTCCGCGGATGGCCTTACAAAGTCCCCATCCAAGTGTGTCATGCCTTCATTGATAAACTTGATCCAGGGAATGGCGCTCGATGATTCCGACTGGGTTGGACTAGATCTTATGCGCGGATGTAGGTGAGGTTTCAAATTTGGAGAGCAGAAAAAATGAGGAATTAGGGAACTATTAATCCGACAGCAAAAAGAGTAATAAAACCAACAAAGTTTGCAAGGTATACCTACCATTAGACAGAATGCCTACACGAACGTAGGTTTGAAATATCTTTTTATTGTCTTCATTTCTACTTAGCAGATGCTGTATTAACCGTGGGTACCTCTATTACCAGTGTACAAATCATCACCTTGTACGAGTATCTAGGTAAAGCCCGGATTATAGGTAAATAAATAGACTAGGTAGTGGGTAGGTATGAAAGGTACTAGGTACACATTGTAAACCATTAACCTCGCATAACCCAGCACCTACAACGTTAGCAAGGTCTTCTCCATACATAGAGCTAGGGGTTTCCGGATTTCACTTTCGCTTTTCTAGGATTGTAAAACTGGTCAAATATCTATAAACCTATCTATCATAGTAGGGTTACCAAGTTGCCTACATGTTTGTGCATAGTTTGCCTTGTACGGGCAAACGAGTAATTGTGACAAACTACTCACTATTTGGCCATATACTGATTGCCAGCGGAAATAGTAATTCTTACTACATTTCGTAGTGCCGCTGTGAACCTGCCTCGATGGCGTAGTGGTCAAGGCACTCGCCTGGTAAACAGGAGAGCGCGGGTTCAATCCTAACCGAGGCATGGAATTTTATCCTCACTCGTTCGACCACATTATTATTAGAGATCCGAGATTCCTAAAGGGTCACTGACCTTCGCAAATACGGGAACCAACTGGTACTAAAAACGGTTTTGGGAATCTTAGGTTCCTAAGGTCCACTTTGTTATTTCAAATTTAAATGAACACCTTTGGCTCATAAAATTGTCCTATTTTATGGCTTTATTTATTGAGGTAGGATTTTCCAAAAGGAGTTCTTCCACCCAACCGCTTCATAGTTTGCACTTATCTACTGTACTAAGGTAGTATCCTATGCGATAGGTGCATCAAGTGAACCGTACTATTGACTAGGTCAAGTGATATCACCTTGAAATGAATGACTAAAACCTAACCACGTGATTTCCTTCTTTGCTGATGATGACCAAGTTCGTAATTTCCTTCCGAATCAATTCAAATCAGTAAGTTATAGATTTAGTTGTTAGGGGAACACGGGGCAAAACGGTACCCCACCCTTTTTAGGAGCTAGGAAGTGCTGAGCTCTCTCGATGAACCAGGAACTATTCCTGCAAGTGTTATCTTTGTTTTGATCTGTGGTTGATTCTATTATCTTTTGTTTTCGAGGTAGGTATTTATTATGTTAAGGCGGTTTCTTCTTGATCCCTTGTGTGCCGCGTCCATTTTTGTTTAGGACTATTGCACTGAGTGTTAGTCATAGAAGATCTAATCAGGTCGCAGTGACATCATATAGGGCCGAAATGGTCGATGGCCCGCTCATACCAATACCAAGTTACAGAGGTTTTGTCAAGTTGAGATGCATTTGGTATAACAAATGTAGCTTAGGCAATCTTTGTGTCTCTGTTACTACAGACAGACTGATTTGAGATCAGAACAGTTGAAAACGAAGCAAATCGTTGAAAAGCGGTTTATCTGATATTTTCTTTTCCTATAAATTATATCTACAGCTACACCTATCTTGATTATATTATTATTTTGGCCAGTTATATAAAAGAAAATAAAGCAGAAAAGTAAAATTGTAATATTAAATTTTTAAAAAGATTATAAAAGTGCTTCTTTTTTTCTTTTGAACTTGTTTTTTCTTCTTTTAAGACATTTATTCATAATTCCCCCCCTGTACATAAAATACAAGAAATCATATAATAAAATTTATATATTATACTTTTTTAAATTAAATATCTGTGGGTACGATTTATTTTCCTACACAATTTGCCCAATAGAAATAAAAATGAAATTATTCCTAATTATTTTTGAAACAATGGGTATTTGAGAAAAGTAAAAAAAAAGGTCAAATTTGAGTGAAATAAATTAATTTATTAAGAGAGAGAGAAGTGATAAGGCGTGATTGATAACAGCTGAGGCAGGCAGTGATAAGAATATTTTGTTTTGAGAATAAGTTCGCAGATAACACAGACCTTGAGAAATTCGCATGGAACAAAACATTATTAATGATGCCACTTGTTTATCTGATGGCACCTAAGGTGCATACAACATGATGTTCATTATGGTACTAATGATGCACAGTTAAGTTAGAGATTCTGAGGTACATTTGGGTAAAATAATAATTAATAATATATCTAGGTAAGTAGATTTGTATAGGTACTTACCTATATTATCTACTTACCTATATTATACCTACGGAACCGTTGGCGTTGGGTATAAGTATAACTAGCTATGTACCTATACCTACCGACTTATTATTATTTTTACCCTCGATAAGAGGCAAAGAGGGGGTTTAAAGCCGGGTATACAATAAAATTTCATTCCGAAGCAAGGATTGAACCCGCATCCTCCTGTTTACTAGGCGAGCGCTACTGATCAAGCACATAAATTACTCACTCTGACAAATAGCTAGAACTGACTATTCATCAGATATCTGTTGGTGTTATTTGTTGTTTACAAATGCGAAAATTGAGTCATTTTTTTCAGATCTAGAACACACGAATTCTCTGACCTCCCACCTCCCACTCACAACTTATGGCACTATTGTCAATAAACAGACAATATGCCACATGATGTGTCATTCTTATTGCTATTCTGTATGTTATTATTGTTGTTATTCTGTATGTCATTATTACTATTATTTATTTGTTGTTGTTATTGTATGCACAAGACGTAGCTAGTAGATACCTACCAGCTCACTCAGATCTTCAGGGCCATAAAACAACTTGTAGGTAATATTGTAAAACGTGCAATCAGTACATACATCACAAATAACCATCACAGTACCTACACTAATTACCACACTGGTAATTTTACTATTGTAGGTACTGTTAGTGTACAATGCTGCAGACCGCGGCCTCACAGACCTAGGTCTGTCAGACCGTCTGTGTGTGGCGGGAGAAGCTTCAGGTCTGACCCAAGTCTGACAGACTTTCTGAGCGTGAGTAGCAAGCATTATACTAGAGGTACAATAACTCCGCCATTGACGGTCCTAAGCCCGTATGAAAAAGGAGGAAGGTTGTGTGTGAAACGAGAACACATTCTACGACACAGACCACATGCGTCTAATGTAGCAGTTGTTTCATTGCTACGAAATAAAAACGGCGGTAAAACATTTAAATTAATCAAGTTTGTATTCAACTAGTCACTCGAAGTGACTCGCTACTCACCTCCTATCAGGCGCAACATGCGACACCACCACATCTCCGAGTCGCACATGTCGCGAATGGTCGGTATAATGGGGCACCCCGCCTCCTACGCCCACCAGAAACACATGGTCCACATTTTGAAAAGTTCCTGTAACACATGATTACATTACATTGAAATGGGGGTCTTTACAACGAAATTCCTGTGTGCGGAGTTCAGTATGTAGGAGAATTGCACTCTAACACATGATTTAGTCAGGGTGAGAAAAAATGAAACTTTGATATGATCCTTTCTATGAATTGGATTTTGTCAGCCCTCATTGGGTAGTGCCTCGTGAAAATAAATAACCTTGTTAATGAGTACACCAATATTGAAGAAGAAAGCTAGTTCTGTGAAAGCTCTATGGGCTTTAGCTAACTAGTTTTTACCAGCTTGTTTATCACCCTCTTCATAAGATTTACTTCTTAGTAAAATTTACTATTATTTATGCTAGGTATGTAGTAACTCCAATTCTGACTCCGCATCAAATAAGTTCCTTCAAATTTCCCGCCTGTCACCATGAGCAATACTCTAATCAACAGTGCCTAACCCAAGCAACTCCCTATTTCAAATCAAATCTCAAATTCTTTGTAGTAAAGCAGAGCTTTTTCACAACTTTAGTGGATATCACAAAATTACTAAGTGCCTCCTTTGCAATCAACTTCCATATTTCAATAATCTTTTTACTCTGGTAATGCCGCCACTTGGTCCTACTCGATTAAAGTAGCTACTCAATTGTCCTCACGAGGCTGAGTGCACCCCGAACTCCAAGCACAGAACCGAAAAAACCTCGGCCCCGGCGGGAATCGAACCCGGACTTCCTGCGTGCAAGCCTAGTGTGATACCCACTCGGCCACGGAGGTTGCTTCAACTCCCTAGTTCCTCACCTAGCAGCCTGGTGATCGTGTTTCCCGCCGCCGTCATCGCCTCTCTCGTATGCCCAATGGTCGGCAACTTGGTGCAAACTATTCGATGTGGCCCCATGTTCCCCAGGGTATAAACATTCGACTCCCCCACAGTCGTATAGCGGACAAACGTTTCCTTATCATCAATGAGGGCGTCCACGGCCAGCTTCTCGCAGTACTGAGCCGTGATGATAGCAATGGTCGGCTGACGAGCTTTGGTAATCGTTGGCATCTGTTTGACCACTTGGACTTTGTTGGTTTCGATCCGGGTGAAGCCGCCATGCTCGAGAGATTTGACTAGAAGTTTCTCCTGCAGTTTGTTCACGTGGTTCTTGACGTCCTCGAGATCCCAGTGACGTTCTCTGTGAAGAAGAAAGGAAAGGATATCTCCTTTAGAGTCAACTTTCGATGTCACAGGTCTCGTTATATCCGAAAGACCTTTTTGGTTAGTACTGCTCGAATGCCGGCTCAGACTGAAATTTCTCTGTCCCTATAAAATAAACTGTCAAACTGTTTTGACTTGGCGGGGCGGAGCGCTACCGCGCTCCTTAGTAAAAGACTGAATGAATATTGAAGTACCTATGAGTGTTTTCCTAACTGAGTCAAAATCCTCTGAGGTGTCCCCAGAACATAATCAGAGAGTTTTCATAATTCATTGGGTACGATTTATCCGTTTAACTTTGACGTGATGGTGGAAGTGGAAGCCCACTTACGAATTCTCATCATGGTGAAAAAACTCGCTAAAATTTTGTCCTTTTTCTCACAAGCGGTGTTGATAAATTTAGAGAGAACTTACTAAATTACTTGTATTACTTGAAGAACTTACTTGGCAATATGTTCTACTGTGATAGGGTTGGGATAGGAAGATTCGATGATTTTGAGAACTTCATCCTCCGTGATTGGGATTTTCTTCAACTCCAAGCTTTCATCTTTCGATACTGGAAACAAAAGTCAAACAATGAGAAAGTTTTACTTTAACTTCAGGTGTGGTCCGTGGTTTCAAATTCAGGTAACAACAGCAACAAAGTAGATTAGATCTTTTATTTTATTTTGATACAATTTAGCAACAAAAAGAATAGAACACATAGAATAGAATATATCTGACTCTTGTTCATCCTGCTTGAATGGGCCCAAAAAGTGCCTTTACCCCAGCAGTCTAAACAAGGTCTTAAGGTAGAACTTCAGGCATGCCTCAAGACTTTTCATTCTACTAACAATAAAATTTAAGACGAGAGTTAATCCGCTTCTATCATTTCATAACCACAAATCATGAGATTCATGACAAATAATCATGATGAATCTCATGGCGTGACAAATTTATCTTGAAGTTGACGAACTGGTTTTATTGATTGGTCAGAGGACAAAGGAAATCAGATATTGACAGCTTTATCTGCTTATGACTATAGCTATCAAAATGGGATCTGTTTACTACCTATACTAATCTATCTATCTATCTATCTATGTTCTATTATTTTTAAGTGTAATCTAATAAAGAAGTTGAGAAATGCAGGTATAAATTTCATCATGAACTCGAAACATAGATTTTTTTTTTTTCTTCAGTAACAATTTTATCGGCTTTGAAATCGGATCTGCCAGCTGTCATGGGTGTGAACAGACGGAAATTCAATACATATTTATTTCATTTCGAGTTTTACCAATCTTATTTTGATGAAACCAATCAACTTTTACTATACATTCAACTTCATACTTATCTTCTTTTTCTTCGCCTTTTTCCCGTGTACAGACGGGGTCGGCGTTTGTCGTCAGCCTCTCAATCAGCCCTAAGTAGGGTGATTGCTTTGGGCTGACATTTAGTTTTAGCTGCAAATTTTAAGAGTGGATGCCCTTCGCACTCAACCTTTACTATTTCTTTAGCAAGGGAAATTCAGCCTGTTATTCACCCTGTTTAAAGTACCCAGCCAGACAGTTAGTTACTCCTTATAAAGTCGACTTACATGACGTGTTCTGAGGAAGGAGCGTGTTTTCCTGCAACTTGAGTTCGATTTGAATTTTCTGAATCAGAGGATATGAATTTTGCATGAGTTTCATGATTTTCTTGATAAACCCGACGTAATCTGTGGAAAATAGAGGAGAAGAAACATGCGTGAATGAAATCAACTGTGATACTTGTAGATGATGAAATACGATGGTTTAAAATATGGTTTGGTTGTTCAGTTGTTCTATTAGAGCTCGCGGAAATGACCAAGGAATTTCATTCCAGCAGTACTTAATAGCACTTTGATTTGAATGCACCAGTTCCCAACGGACTACTGAAGGCGAGGTTTCGCGTACCTAGTTCTTATGGATGTTCATCTAGGCAATCGTGTGCTGCTGTTCCCGGCCCCACTCAGGCTTGGTGAGGTTTTTTTGAGGCATCGCGTCGTGTTGCTTATCACTGAATGGAGAGTTCCTACTCAATAAACGTCCTTATAGAAAGTTTCCTACTTACCTTACGTCATCTTCCAAACGTCCCTTATCCCTCTATCTCCTCTTTACACACCTTATACAAGAGGGTCCTGGCCCCCTCTTGTTTCAAACATAGAGGGGTGAGGGTTAATAGAATTCCGATACAGTATGTTCTGTCTTTCTGTATGCTGGTACATTTATTTTTTTCAGCAATTGTTGCATTCTGGGACAATCCCTATTTATTAACAGATTATTTATTAGCCACATGTGTGTTTACAATAATTCTACACCATGTGACCAGGCGAAAACCGCCCCAGAAGGCCACATGTTAACACATTTGTTCGCAGTACAACAGTTTGTAGAACGCCAAATAACACATTTTTTCTGAGTTTAGAAGATTAATTTTCTTGAACTTTGAGAACTCATGTATGAGACCCATTAATTTCGAGACTCATAGACTGCAACAATTTCGGACTTTTTAATCTATACAGCTAATGTTTCAGAGCTTTATTCAGTGAATTCAAGACCTACGTAGCCCACTAGTAGGAACTAGGAACCTATACTTTAGAAGCATTGAGAATAATGAACGATTAGTCCCGGCTGACGAAACAATCCAATCCGAATAGGCAAAGCCCAAAACAGAACAAAAAGATCATAAACAATAACAACAGAATGGAAACGATTCTATAATGATGGACATTCGAATGAAATAGTCATAAAGATAAAGAGAAGAAACATATATAGATATTGGAATCAATATCCGTTCATAATATCTTATCAACTTATCACAAAATGCAGATAGACAAAGAAATTCAATAGGTGATAAAAATAATGGCCCTTTATTCGTAGCCTAGATCAGGGCTTACCAATCAATAGGACTCTGACGTATCTGTTACAAAACCATTTCCGAATGTTTCAAAGAGAAAACAGAGATATGGAAAAGTCAAAGACCCAAAAAGGCTAGTTGGAAAGTAGGCGCATTTCTGTTAAGTATCTTCGTTTGTGTCTTTATTTGTTAGCTAGAAATCCACAGATAATATCCATGATATCAAATTTGACCTGGCCACCAAACTTGTCCGAGTCCAAACACCAAACTTGACCACAGACATGACAAAAGAGACCCAGGAAGGTAGAGGAACTTTTCAGTCTCATCCTATCAGTAAACATAAATAAATAAGGTTTATTCTATTCTCTTCTGGTCTATTTTATTCTCGTATTCTATCGGGAAATACTGAAAGCATCATAGTTACCTGCTTCGTCCAACATTCTGCTCAAAAAAAAAAGTGGCTTTTAATCAGCAGCTTCCAGAGGCCCAATTAAGAGCAGCAATTATAATTAAACTGTTTCAATCAACTTAGTTCTGAGAACCCTCTTCATAGCTATCCAGATAATAAAATCAGCAATTTCATCTTGTTTAGACCTTTGGGATAAAGGAACTTTTCAGTCTTGTTCTGGCAGAAAAAACGAGGTACCTATTCTAACTCCATTCCGTTCATAGGGACTACAATAGTCATCCGTCTCAGTATGAACCAAATCAACCATCAGACACAATGTTACCGACTTGAGTTTAGTGATATGCCGAATTTATTTTATATCCAAAAGAAAGGATCATTCATGGACTTCGAAGGATGAATGACGTCACCAGAAAGGACAAATTTGTTACCTGACGAATGGTCACGTGATTCGATTTCTTCCCAAGGACCAAGGCACTGAACATGACAGTTGGGGTCAACGTTCAAACCTTATCAGATATAAGAATACATTAGGATTGTGTATACAATGACGTCATCAAACGATAGACGATCAATACCTACATATTATAGTTTCTAGTACCTATGTATATCAATGCGTACGTAAGTATGTAAGTATATCTCTATGTAAATATAGATAGGTACGTATATTCACATATGTATACGTGATACGTGTATATACCTACGTGGTGTTTAATGGAAAATGTAAGGTGGTGTAACTGTAATACCCCTATCCCCATATCCTTGTGTGTAATACGAATACCCCTGTTGGTATTATGGTAAAGACCTTGGTTTCATGTTCAGGTGGTCCATGATGGATTAGCGATCGAAGTCAAATAATAGCTTCTAATGCCCCCACATGGTCACATGTTATGATCGGGTAGAAAATATTTTTTTTTAAGAGGTTTGATAGAGGGAACAATAACTGCTGTGGTCTTATATCGTCCCGAAAGCGAAGAGAGATGGAAAACAGGATAGAAAAAAGCTAGCCGTTCCGAGAACGAACCTTATCTTTTGAGAATAAAATCCGCCCCCCCACGGGAATCGAACCCGCGACTTAGCGCTTATAAGGCAGACGCAATTCAGCCCAAGCTAACTAGGCTGGGCGTCAAAAAATGTTATCACGACATTCGTGACCTAACCCAAGCACATTATTGAAAGACGAGGAATTTCAGGATGAAATTTTTGAAATGTATTTTTTTGTACTTGACAGTGTAGGTAATACCTATGTTGTTTTACAACCCTAATGGATACAATAAAATAAAAACTGGGATACACCCTACTTTTTATTCTGCATTCACAGAATGGCGTTATCAAACTATAGCTAGACCAATGTAGCTCAAGATAAGGGACCTTGATACAAAATACAATACAGCTATACCTACAATGTTATGTACGAGTCATATTCTATTTATTTAAAATATACATCTATATAACTCATATACGAATAAATACATAACTCACATTCATATTGCACACAGGAAGTTATTTCCTTGAGTTACATACGGGATAATGCGAATCCTAAGACAGGGTGGCTCAAAAAGGGATTTAGAATATCTTGTCTACAGGGTGTAGGAAAATTACTTCTGTTGTGGCGACCCGAGTAAAAGAGGTGGATATCAGGGTATTCCAAACCACAAAACATTGTTCTTATCTATTAGATATCCATATGTACCCAAGGTTATTCAAGATTTTGATGAATTCCTGGCATGAAAGAAATGTATAGTTAACCCCAAAATTTTGGGATAGGTTAAACTGTTCAATTTGAAACGTCTCCTTCTACAAGAGCCTATTACAAAACCAAGGCGCAAAAAAAAAAAAAAAAAAAAAAAAAAAATCTTTTTAAAAAAGAAAAAAAAATTATTTTAAAAATTTTTTTAAAAAAAAAAAAAAAAAAATCAACCCGTTCACCCTGTATAAAAATAAAAATTTAATCCAGAATAATTCCATTTCCAATCCCTTCCGATTTCTTAACGTTTCGGTTAACGTCTATACGTCATCTTCCAAACGTCCCTTATCCCTCTATCTCTTCATACACCTTATACAAGAGGGTCCCGGCCCCCTCTTATTTCAAACATAGAGGGGTGAGGGTTAATAGAATTCCGATACAGTATGTTCTGTCTTTCTGTATGCTGGTACATTTATTTTTTTCAGCAATTGTTGCATTCTGGGACAATCCCTATTTATTAACAGATTATTTATTAGCCACATGTGTGTTTACAATAATTCTACACCATGTGACCAGGCGAAAACCGCCCCAGAAGGCCACATGTTAACACATTTGTTCGCAGTACAACAGTTTGTAGAACGCCAAATAACACATTTTTTCTGAGTTTAGAAGATTAATTTTCTTGAACTTTGAGAACTCATGTATGAGACCCATTAATTTCGAGACTCATAGACTGCAACAATTTCGGACTTTTTAATCTATACAGCTAATGTTTCAGAGCTACAGTACAACAGTTTGTAGAACGCCAAATAACACATTTTTTCTGGGTTTAGAAGATTAATTTTCTTGAACTTTGAGAACTCTTACCTACTTACCTACAATTCATGTATGTACCTACAACTCATGTATGAGACCCATTAATTTCGAGACTCATAGACTGCAACAATTTCGGACTTTTTAATCTATACAGCTAATGTTTCAGAGCTTTATTCAGTGAATTCAAGACCTACGTAACCTACTAGTAGAAACTAGGAACCTATATTTTAGAAGCATTGAGAATAATGAACGATTAGTCCCGGCTGACGAAACAATCCAATCCGAATAGGCAAAGCCCAAAACAGAACAAAAAGATGTATGAGACCCATTAATTTCGAGACTCATGGACTGCAACAATTTTGGACTTTTTAATCTATACAGCTAATGTTTCAGAGCTTTATTCAGTGAATTCAAGACCTACGTAACCTACTATTAGGAACTAGGAACCTATACGTTAGAAGCATTGAGATTAATGAACGATTAGTCCCGGCTGACGAAACAATCCAATCCGAATAGGCAAAGCCCAAAACAGAACAAAAAGATCATAAGACCTACGTAGCCCACTAGTAGGAACTAGGAACCTATACTTTAGAAGCATTGAGAATAATGAACGATTAGTCCCGGCTGACGAAACAATCCAATCCGAATAGGCAAAGCCCAAAACAGAACAAAAAGATCATAAACAATAACAACAGAATGGAAACGATTCTATAATGATGGACATTCGAATGAAATAGTCATAAAGATAAAGAGAAGAAACATATATAGATATTGGAATCAATATCCGTTCATAATATCTTATCAACTTATCACAAAATGCAGATAGACAAAGAAATTCAATAGGTGATAAAAATAATGGCCCTTTATTCGTAGCCTAGATCAGGGCTTACCAATCAATAGGACTCTGACGTATCTGTTACAAAACCATTTCCGAATGTTTCAAAGAGAAAACAGAGATATGGAAAAGTCAAAGACCCAAAAAGGCTAGTTGGAAAGTAGGCGCATTTCTGTTAAGTATCTTCGTTTGTGTCTTTATTTGTTAGCTAGAAATCCACAGATAATATCCATGATATCAAATTTGACCTGGCCACCAAACTTGTCCGAGTCCAAACACCAAACTTGACCACAGACATGACAAAAGAGACCCAGGAAGGTAGAGGAACTTTTCAGTCTCATCCTATCAGTAAACATAAATAAATAAGGTTTATTCTATTCTCTTCTGGTCTATTTTATTCTCGTATTCTATCGGGAAATACTGAAAGCATCATAGTTACCTGCTTCGTCCAACATTCTGCTCGTGAGAGTAGGTCGCTTTTAATCCAGTCTTATCACTGTTAAAAAGTCATAGCAGAAGACATAAAAAGACACTCGATGGCTACATGATATGTAGGTATTAACTCTAAGTAGGTACGAGCTAAATATTTCCTAACTATGTTCTCTTAGCTGAGAGGATATGCCAAAACTACCATTTCTTCGTATCTTCGTTTGTGTCTTTATTTGTTAGCTAGAAATCCACAGATATCCATGATATCAAATTTGACCTGACCACCAAACTTGTCCGAGTCCAAACACCCAAACTTGACTACAGACATGACAAAAGAGACCAGGAAGGTAGAGGAACTTTTCAGTCTCATCCTATCAGTAAACATAAATAAGTAAGGTTTATTCTATTCTCTTCTAGTCTATTTTCTTCTCGTATTCTATCGGGAAATACTGAAAGCATCATAGTTACCTGCTTCGTCCAACATTCTGCTCGTGAGAGTAGGTCGCTTTTAATCGTTCCCTCTGTCAAACCTCTAAAAAAAAAAGTATGGATGTTCTCACAGATAGTAAACCTATATACCTATAGTTGACTAGTACCCATGTCACTTGAAGTCAAGTACTACTTGATTGTTTTTAACTGTGCTTTTCCTGCCTGGACTCATCATAGGTATTTAATCGTATAGGTAATATTAGAACATAGTACAGGATGTTTTTATCTCTGTATCTATTTAAATATGATTTACGAGGTTGACCACATCATGGAGTAGGTCAGCAGTAACGCTCCCTCAAGGTCTAAATCGGATGTCATATATCCTAAAAAGAGCATGACTCAAGGTCTCAAGGATAAGGTACTATTTGCATAATGATATTAATTGAACTCAATAAAAACAATGTGCCTGCACAGGTGACCGTACGAGAAATTTCGGGGTTTTTCTCAGCCTCTTGGCTTTTTTTCCCTCCAAGAGGTTTGATAGAGGGAACTGTAACTGTTAAGGTCTTATCGTCCCGAAATCGAAGAGGGAAGGAAAACACTAAGACAGTATAGGAAAGCAGCTGTTCCGAAAACAAACCATAATATATCTGTGTAGGATAAAATTCGCTCCAGTCGGGAATCGAAATCGCGACCTAGCTCTTACAAGGCAGATGCGCTGCCCTCCAAGCTAAGACACTAAGACAGTATAGGAAAGCAGCTGTTCCGAAAACAAACCATATCTGTGTAGGATAAAATTCGCTCCAGTCGGGAATCGAAATCGCGACCTAGCTCTTACAAGGCAGATGCGCTGCCCTCCAAGCTAACTAGGTATGTAGGTTGACGGTACCTGATTGTGATTAGTTGATTACCTATGATTAGTAACTGAAAATGTTCCTGAAAAGGAAGGGCTCCTATAAAATAAAGATAGTCGATAGGAAATAAAGGGCGTGTCTCTTAAGCTTATCTTTCTTCTCCTTAAAAATGATAGCTCAATTTCCAATTTGCCTGATGTAATCTAAAAGCCACCTCAGCTCCTTTGTTTCCAAACAGCATTCTTGCCTCCTGACGTGAAGTCCACACATAGTTCATAAATTACTTGGAAAAACATTGGAAAGCCATTAAAGAACCCTTACTTTGATTAAAAATAGAGGGACGGAAGCCTTATCCATGGGATAGTCTTGTTTTCTACCCCATTAACCCTTATTAGTCTTATCACTGTTAAAAAGTCATAGCAGAAGACATAAATAGACACCCGATGGCTACATGATAGGTATTAACTCTAAGTAGGTACGAGCTAAATATTTCCTAACTATGTTCTCTTAGCTGAGAGGATATGCCAAAACTACCATTTCTTCGAAAAATAAATCATATTTATTAAACAATAAAAAAATATTTATACCTATGTTCCTAATGAAAGCAGCTTTGTTACTTTGTATCATTGGTGGATGTAACAAAACTACCATTTCTTCAAAAAATCCAAATCACAAAACATTAGTGGATGTGCCAAAAGTACAATTTCTTTAAAAAATAAAAATCACAAAGCGGGTTAAACATTTGATATCCTGTGGAACAAGGAAGAAGGTCATTGAGAGATTTCAGATTTCAGTCAGGGAGGAAGTAACGAGATACTTTTGTTGATTTTAAATTTAGCAAAAAAAAAAAAAAAAAAAAAAAAAAAATCGGGGTTCCTCATTATCGTTATGACTCGTAATTGAGTCCAGCTGGTGGCATGTTGAGTCACCACCTGTTATGACGTCACTAATAGTATCTACCAGAACCCCATGAACACCTGAAGTGTAACCGGTTTTACCTTACTTATGAATCATTGATAAGATAAACACGTGTACAGAGTAGTTGTTTACTACTTCACTAGTGGGTAGGTGTACCTTCATATGAAAATTTACAGTTGTTATTGGTGGATGTGACAAAAGCGCCAACTTTTCCCAAGCAGCAGCAGGAGGAGGAGGAGGAGGAGAGAGAGAGAGAGAGGGGGGGGGAGAGAGGACTTTTATTTTAGTGGATGTACCAAAAACACTAGACAATGAAAGAGGATTTATTATACGTAAATGAGTATATTCGTTAGTGGAGGTGCCAAATTCACTCAGGAGGGAAATGTTTAATTTGAATATTATGTCTTAAAAAAAAAAAAAAAAAAAAAAAAAAAAAAAAAAAAAAAAAAAAAAAAGAAAGGAAGGAATATCTCTCCTTTAGAGTCAGCTTTCGATGCCACAGGTCTCGTTATATCCGAAAGACCTTTTTGGTTAGTACTGCTCGAATGCCGGCTCAGACTGAAACTTCTCTGTCCCTATAAAATAAACTGTCAAACTGTCTTGACGTGGCGGGGCGGAGCGCTACCGCGCTCCTTAATAAAATACTGAATTAATATTGAAGTACCTATGAGTGTTTTCCTAACTGGGTCAAAATCCTGTGAGGTGTCCCCAGAACATAATCAGAGAGTTTTCATAATTCATTGGGTACGATTTATCCGTTTAACTTTGACGTGATGGTGGAAGTGGAAGGCCAAGGCCACTTACGAATTCTCATCATGGTGAAAAAACTCGCTAAAATTTAAGCTGCTAATTGTTTGTCCTTTTTCTCACAAGCTGTGTTGATAAAGATAAATTTAGAGAGAACTGACTAAATTAATTGTATTACTTGAAGAACTTACTTGGCAATATGTTCTACTGTGATAGGGTTGGGATAGGAAGATTCGATGATTTTGAGAACTTCATCCCCCACTTACGAATTCTCATCATGGTGAAAAAACTCGCTAAAATTTTGTCCTTTTTCTCACAAGCGGTGTTGATAAATTTAGAGAGAACTTACTAAATTACTTGTATTACTTGAAGAACTTACTTGGCAATATGTTCTACTGTGATAGGGTTGGGATAGGAAGATTCGATGATTTTGAGAACTTCATCCTCCGTGATTGGGATTTTCTTCAACTCCAAGCTTTCATCTTTCGATACTGGAAACAAAAGTCAAACAATGAGAAAATTTTACTTCAACTTCAG
The DNA here is from genome assembly GCF_000475195.1 of Diaphorina citri. Taxonomy (NCBI): domain Eukaryota; kingdom Metazoa; phylum Arthropoda; class Insecta; order Hemiptera; family Psyllidae; genus Diaphorina; species Diaphorina citri. The sequence goes on along the minus strand of NW_007378409.1, from coordinate 15,167 downwards.
GTGTGGTCCGTGGTTTCAAATTCAGGTAACAACAGCAACAAAGTAGATTAGATCTTTTATTTTATTTTGATACAATTTAGCGACAAAAAGAATAGAACACATATGTGGAATAGAATATATCTGACTCTTGTTCATCCTGCTTGAATGGGCTCAAAAAGTGCCTTTACCCCAGCAGTCTAAACAAGGTCTTAAGGTAGAACTTTAGGCATGCCTCAAGACTTTTCATTCTACTGACAATAAAATTAAGGACGAGAGTTAATCCGCTTCTATCATTTCATAACCACAAATCATGAGATTCATGACAAATAATCATGATGAATCTCATGGCGTGACAAATTTATCTTGAAGTTGACGAACTGGTTTTATTGATTGGTCAGAGGACAAAGGAAATCAGATATTGACAGCTTTATCTGCTTATGACTATAGCTATCAAAATGGGATCTGTTTACTACCTATACTAATCTATCTATCTATCTATCTATGTTCTATTATTTTTAAGTGTAATCTAAGAAAGAAGTTGAGAAATGCAGGTATAAATTTCATCATGAACTCGAAACATAGATTTTTTTTTTTTCTTCAGTAACAATTTTATCGGCTTTGAAATCGGATCTGCCAGCTGTCATGGGTGTGAACAGACGGAAATTCAATACATATTTATTTCATTTCGAGTTTTACCAATCTTATTTTGATGAAACCAATCAACTTTTACTATACATTCAACTTCATACTTATCTTCTTTTTCTTTGCCTTTTTCCCGTGTACAGACGGGGTCGGCGTTTGTCGTCAGCCTCTCAATCAGCCCTAAGTAGGGTGATTGCTTTGGGCTGACATTTAGTTTTAGCTGCAATTTTTAAGAGTGGATGCCCTTCGCACTCAACCTTTGCTATTTCTTTAGCAAGGGAAATTCAGCCTGTTATTCTCCCTGTTTAAAGTACCCCAGCCAGACAGTTACTCCTTATAAAGTCGACTTACATGACGTGTTCTGAGGAAGGAGCGTGTTTTCCTGCAACTTGAGTTCGATTTGAATTTATTTTAAGAGTGGATGCCCTTCGCACTCAACCTTTACTATTTCTTTAGCAAGGGAAATTCAGCCTGTTATTCACCCTGTTTAAAGTACCCAGCCAGACAGTTAGTTACTCCTTATAAAGTCGACTTACATGACGTGTTCTGAGGAAGGAGCGTGTTTTCCTGCAACTTGAGTTCGATTTGAATTTTCTGAATCAGCGGATATGAATTTTGCATGAGTTTCATGATTTTCTTGATAAACCCGACGTAATCTGTGGAAAATAGAGGAGAAGAAACATGCGTGAATGAAATCAACTGTGATGCTTGTAGATGATGAAATACGATGGTTTAAAATATGGTTAGGTTGTTCAGTTGTTCTATTAGAGCTAGCGGAAATGACCAAGGAATTTCATTCCAGCAGTACTTAATAGCACTTTGATTTGAATGCACCAGTTCCCAATGGACTACTGAAGGCGAGGTTTCGCGTACCTACCTAGTTCTTATGGATGTTCATCTAGATTCTAGGCAATCGCGTGCTGCTGTTTCCGGCCTCACTCAGGCTGGGTGAGGTTTTTTTGAGGCATCGCCTCGTGTTGCTTATCACTATCACTGACTGAATGGAGAGTTCCTACTCAATAAACGTCCTTATAGAAAGTTTCCTACTTACCTCGTGGGAACTCTTTCGGATGGACTAGCTTCTACTTGTAGATGATGAAATACGATGGTTTAAAATATGGTTTGGTTGTTCAGTTGTTCTATTAGAGCTCGCGGAAATGACCAAGGAATTTCATTCCAGCAGTACTTAATAGCACTTTGATTTGAATGCACCAGTTCCCAACGGACTACTGAAGGCGAGGTTTCGCGTACCTAGTTCTTATGGATGTTCATCTAGGCAATCGTGTGCTGCTGTTCCCGGCCCCACTCAGGCTTGGTGAGGTTTTTTTGAGGCATCGCGTCGTGTTGCTTATCACTGAATGGAGAGTTCCTACTCAATAAACGTCCTTATAGAAAGTTTCCTACTTACCTCGTGGGAACTCTTTCGGATGGACTAGCTTCTGGAAGAACTCCTGCGTAATAGAAGGCTTCTCATGATGATGGCAGATCGGTTTGAACCAGAAGCTCAGCGTCCTATTTTCTTCCGTATGTCCTCCGGTTGCCGAATTCACCAGAAAGACCCGAAAACTGAGAGACAAGTCGGAGGGTAGCTCATCTATATCTTCTGTGCCGTTGGTGGCGGTGTTTTTGTTGATGACAATGCCCTTGTGTTCGCCTCCAGCGACGTGCATGGATGAGGAGGAGTTGTCCTGTTTGACTTTCTTCCTTTCCACTAGGATTGTGGTGGAGGTGGACGTTTTGCACTCAGTGTCCTATTTTCTTCCGTATGTCCTCCGGTTGCCGAATTGACCAGGAAGACGCGAAAGCTGAGCGACAAATCAGACGGTAGCTCATCTATATCTTCTGTGCCGTTGGTGGAGGTGTTTTTGTTGATGACAATGCCCTTGTGTTCGCCTCCAGCGACGTGAATGGATGAGGAGGAGTTGTCCTGTTTGACTTTCTTCCTCTCCACTAGGATCGTGGTGGAGGTGGACGTTTTGCCCTTGGGCGTCATGATGATTTGTTCTGAAACATGACGAGAGGAAGAAGAGAGAGAATGAAAATTACAATCATTGCTGATGTCACATTATTACGAATTACGAATCATTGCATATGTCAAATCAAATTGATCCTATAAGGGCAAGGAAAACCTTTAGACCTTTGATAAATGGAGTGTGTCTGAAGGCATGTGATGTTTGTGTTCCAATCCGAGATTTCACCGTTAGATCGCGGTTCTCGCATACGCTCCAGTGGCGTACATACTTTTTCGTGGGCTCCTCGCAAGGTGCCCCCTCAGTCAATAGATTGACGGGGAAAGGGGGTGGATGATCGGAATCGTAGACCTTTGGGGCCCCTAAATGTGTCCCTGTGGGGCCTCTATATGCCCCATTGAACGCCGCGGGGTCTGCGGGGCAGAATCTGCGACGGTGATAGGATTTCTAGTCCAAGACATTTTAAAGATGTCACCGAATCGAAACACAGACATTGGTGCAGATAGTGAAATAGCGAAGTAATACGGATGATGCGATGTCGGAATAAATATCAATGAGTTTACGAGAGAAATATGGGTTAAAATTTACAAAAATAATGCGTTCTCTATTCAAACATTGTACTTACGTCACACTATAATTAAAGTACCTATAATGTAGATTTACGATTGAATAGAGATTCATAAGACTCTATTTATTTGAGTACTAGTACTAGGTACCTCTACATATAAAGTACAGAGTAGGTACCTCTATACCTCTATTAAGTACAGAGTACCAAGCCCTACGCTATTGATCTTAATCTATCTTAGTGTTCTGATGACTGTCATTAAAATTACGTGATCTGAGAGTTAATCTGAGTTAGTATTAGTACTGTTAGGAGATAGAACCCCAACGTCCGCGTCCTAGGTCCTAGGTAAGTATTGGAGTGTGGGCAGCTGGGTAGGTAGGTAGGTAACTAACTTTTATTTTGGTAATGATAGAACATAAAGAGGGTTTATGTGAATTTTTAGGTATTTCCTATTGACGGTACCTATAATGTGTAGTGATTTTATGTGAGAGCTTGATGGGATAGAGATAGAGCTAGAGTCTAGATTGCCATTGTGGTCAACCTTGCTGCTAACATGCAGTGTATTTCCAGAGTACCTATCTATAGGTCACATTTCACATAGTCACTTTGTTAACTAATAGCAATATGGGTAGGTATAAATACGAGTAATAATGTACCAGCTTTACATGATCTAAGGACAAAGTAAATGAAGTTTATTTAGGGAAAGGATGTAGGTACATGTCAAGTTATGCTAGACAAAAAGTAGGTAGTTGTATGTTCTCACAGTTAGTATTTATAGGTACCTATCTAGCTAATATCTACCTAGATACCTATAGTTGCCTAGTACCCATGTCACTTGAAGTCAAGTACTACTTGATTGTTTTTAACTGCGCTTTTCCTGCCTGGACTCATCATAGGTATTTTCGTATTAGGGACTTTAATCGTATAGGTAATATTAGAACATAGAACATAGTACAGGATGTTTTTATCTCTGTATCTATTTAAATATGATTTACGAGGTGACCACATCATGGAGTAGGTCAGTAGTCAGCAGTAACGGTCCCTCAAGGTCTAAATCGGATGTCGTATATCTTAAAAAGAGCATGACTCAAGGTCTCAAGGATAAGGTACTGTCTGCATAATGATATTAATTGAACTCAATAAAAACAATGTGCCTGCACAGGTGACCGTACGAGAAATTTCGGGGTTTTTCTCAGCTTCTTGGCTTTTTTTCCCTCCAAGAGGTTTGGTAAGTGTGTAGTTGTGTACTTTACTCTTTATTATTATTTTGGTAGAGGTTTAGCTTCACTATAACTGCTAAGTGTTTACTCTTTAATTAATTTAATAAACTCTGAAAATAAAGGTTAACAGGTTGATTAGAAACAAAGGATAATACTTATTACTTAATACTTAACTGTTTATGTTAGGTCTTATCTGATGAGAGATGTGATTAGAATCGCCTATCCAAACACTTAAACTGATAAAGAGATTTATGGCCGAGATCACCACAATGTGAGTTTAAATTTGGTTTAAGTACCTATGATTAGTAACTGAAAATGTGCCTGAAGAAGAGGGGCTCCTATAAAATAAAGAGAGTCGATGGGAAATAAAGGGCGTGTCTCTAAAGCTTATCTTTCTTCTCCTTAAATAAAATAGCTCAATTTCCAATTTGCCTGATGTAATCTAAAAGCCACCTCAGCTCCTTTGTTTCCAAACAGCATTCTTGCCTCCTGACGTGATTATGTAGGTTGACGGTACCTGATTGTGATTAGTTGATTACCTATGATTAGTAACTGAAAATGTGCCTGAAAAAGAAGGGCTCCTATAAAATAAAGAGACTCGATAGGAAATAAAGGGCGTGTCTCTTAAGCTTATCGTTCTTCTCCTTAAAAATAATAGCTCAATTTCCAATTTGCCTGATGTAATCTAAAAGCCACCTCAGCTCCTTTGTTTCCAAACAGCATTCTTGCCTCCTGACGTGAAGTCCACACATAGTTCATAAATTACTTGGGAAAACATTGGAAAGCCATTAAAGAACCCTTACTTTGATTAAAAATAGAGGGACGGAAGCCTTATCCATGGGATAGTCTTGTTTTCTACCCCATTAACCCTTATTAGTCTTATCACTGTTAAAAAGTCATAGCAGAAGACATAAATAGACACCCGATGGCTACATGATAGGTATTAACTCTAAGTAGGTACGAGCTAAATATTTCCTAACTATGTTCTCTTAGCTGAGAGGATATGCCAAAACTACCATTTCTTCGAAAAATAAATCATATTTATTAAACAATAAAAAAATATTTATACCTATGTTCCTAATGAAAGCAGCTTTGTTACTTTGTATCATTGGTGGATGTAACAAAACTACCATTTCTTCAAAAAATCCAAATCACAAAACATTAGTGGATGTGCCAAAAGTACAATTTCTTTAAAAAATAAAAATCACAAAGCGGGTTAAACATTTGATATCCTGTGGAACAAGGAAGAAGGTCATTGAGAGATTTCAGATTTCAGTCAGGGAGGAAGTAACGAGATACTTTTGTTGATTTTAAATTTAGCAAAAAAAAAAAAAAAAAAAAAAATCATTGGTGGATGTACCAAAACTACCATTTCTTCAAAAAATCCAAATCACAAAACATTAGTGGATGTGCCAAAACTACCATTTCTTCGAAAAATAAGTCATAGGTATTTATTAAACAATCAAAAAATATTTATATGTTCCTAATAAAAGCAGTTTTGTTACTTTGTATCATTGGTGGATGTAACAAAACTACCATTTCTTCAAAAAGTCCAAATCACAAAACATTAGTGGATGTGTCAAAATTACAATTTCTTTAAAAAATCAAAATCACAAAGCGGGTTAAACATTTGCTGACGTGAAGTCCACACATAGTTCATAAATTACTTGGGAAAACATTGGAAAGCCATTAAAGAACCCTTACTTTAATTAAAAATAGAGGGACGGAAGCCTTATCCATGGGATAGTCTTGTTTTCTACTCCATTAACCCTTATCAGTCTTATCTGGACGTTTCTGGCAGAAAAAGATCCAAGCACTAATAGATAGAAGGTAGGAAAATCTGGCCTAAAAAAGTGTAAAAACGAGAGAGAAAAAAAAGACACTTTTCAGACGAGAAACCAATTGAAAATGAATGGATGCTGAGATTGCTGAGACTTCAAAATTCAAGAAAGGAGAAAATAGAGAATTATGAAGAGACCACAAAAATAAAATTATGATTGTTGATCTTCGTTGCTAGGCAACAACAATTCTTACTTTCGAATTTTCGACTTAGAAAGTTGATTAATTTATTAAAAATATGTTAATTAAATTACTAGAAAAAAAAACACATTTAATAAGAAGAAAGAACACATTTCTTAGAAGAAAGGAGAGACTTTTTTATACTTTCTATTGGGTGGGTATTTGGTTTGTTTTTAATTTGCGTGCAAAACCGCAAAACAGCATAAAAAATGTTAGAATTTAATGGTCATGTTGTGGCCACATGTTAGTGTCCTACCGCAATGCAATGGGATGCTGCAAATCCTCATGGGATTAAGAAGATAGTGGGAACCTATCTAGGTGTTTAGGTACACGGTATTTGTGTTGAATTTCTGCAGAAATCCAGCGGAAAATAGGGAAGAAAAAGAAGAAGGAGGAGAAGAAGAAGAAAAAAAGAAAGAGAGAAAAAAATACGGGATTGCATAAAAACGATGATTGTTAAGAGGGGAAAAAGAGAATCGCCCGTATTGCACAAAAATGTGTTTACCACGTGTAAAAAATATCAAGTGATTCAAAGGGATTTAAAATAAAATTTAATAAATAAATAGGGCGTTGATAATATGAGTATCAATTAGAACTCATTTACATTTCACTAATAAATTTCACTTTATATCCGCCCTAAAAAACGTGATGTGGACAAGTTTTTAATGGATATAATCGAAAATAAAAATAATTATTATTAAAAAATATCATGTAAAATAAATAAATAAACAAAAAAATAATACCGAAACACAAAATAAACGATTAAATACCGGTAATACACTGACGGACGTAAATCCACTCTGCACTCGAAGACGGTTGAACAGAACTGGTGAAAAAGTAGTTATCAGTAAAAATATTCATCAATGAATGACTCATTCCTTATCACGGGGATAATATCTGACCTTGAAATACGCTGTCATTTGGGAAACACTACGTCAGACTTACTCACAGGCTGATGAAATACTGAGTAAAGATAGGGAAGAAGGGATTGAGGAATACTGAGTGAAGAAGAAGGGATAGAGGGTTGGAGGGTAGGTTTTTCCTTTGAAAAAAGGGGGGACGATATTACGTACGATATGGATTTTGTGTAAATGAGTTCCTTCGAAATGTTGTATTCGATATTTTGTGTCGATGAGAATCGATACAAAATATAAAAATCGATACAAATATATAAAAAATCGATAGGAGGAAGATAGTTTTTTTTACTACATACTCGAAAATGTTGTTTACTTGATTATCGTTATGACTCGTAATTGAGTCCAGCTGGTGGCATGTTGAGTCACCACCTGTTATGACGTCACTAATAGTATCTACCAGAACCCCATGAACACCTGAAGTGTAACCGGTTTTACCTTACTTATGAATCATTGATAAGATAAACTCTGAATGTACCAGTTCCCGATGGATCCCTGAAGTTAACCAGCGTTGCTCATGGTTGCTATCTGGATGGGTGACCATTTGGACAGCGTGCTGCTGGCTTTTCCCAACCTCACTCAGGCTGAGTGAGGTTAATGTCAGGACTGAGGAGGCGGCCTGTCGCCAAATGGAGGGTAACACCTCCATCACTAATACTCTTCAAACTTAAACAATGCCGCAAAAAGTCGTCTTCAAATGTTATAGCTATTTCGATAGTAGGAGCCACCCTAGTTAGCTTGGTTGGTAGCGCGTCTGCTAGGCTCCGGGGCAGATGTTCGTTTTCGGAACTGCTGGCTTTTTCCTACCCTGTTTTCCCTCTCTCTTCGAATTCGGGACGATAAGACCTTAGTAGTTTGTTACAGTTCCCTCTATCAAACCTCTTAAAAAATCGATAGTAGGAAGATAGTTTTTTTTACTACATAGGTACCTACTTGAAAATGTTGTTTACTTGATTATCGTTATGACTCGTAATTGAGTCCAGCTGGTGGCATGTTGATTCACCACCTGTTGTGACGTCACTAATAGTATCTACCAGAACCCCATGAACACCTGAAGTGTAACCGGTTTTACCTTACTTATGAATCATTGATAAGATAAATTTTGATTTTGCGCTCTGTAGCAAAAGTTTTTAAAAACCGATTTTAAACCCCGAAAACTCTTTGTAAACAAATAAATAGGAGACTTTGGGCGAACCTAGTTCCAAATAATAGACTTGAGAAAACAAGCTTAAATTGGCGTTAATCAGGGTATTTTATACTCCTCCTAAATGAGCTGGATAACAATGAGTAGGTAGAGACATACTATGATATGCTATTCTATTGTTGTGTACATGTGTGCTTCACTATCAATACAAATATGTACTTATAGTTATGCAAGAGATAAGCCCATTTCAAATTTAATGATACCAATATTTATGCCACGGAAAACACAGATCTTTGGCGGGAAAATTCAAAACCCCCTATCGATTTTCCAGAACAGGGTTGGGTTTATTTGTTCTCACGCAGACATACTGCCAGACAATCCTCGACCTTTGAGTTCAAAGGTTCAAAGGGACGTAAGGAATTTATCCTTCCCACTAGTTCGTACAAAGAAACATAGAAGGAGCCACTTGTCCGTCAGTTTTCGAGATGTATTTCCCTACCTACCCATATTGTATACTCTAATTTTTCATTTCACATTCTTTTTTATTATTATTATTTTTTTTTTTATTTCTTCATATACCTAGGTATGATTTTTTTTTATTTCTTCATATACCTAGGTATGAAGGTAAAAAAAAAGGATTTTTTTGGCTACGACTAATTCTGTAAAAAACTGGCTAGGTATTAAAAAAAGTTAGTGACTTACCTGGACGATTCACTCGATTTCTAAAGGATCTCCTCATTTTGAAAACTTCAAACTCAGTCCGTTCAACAGTCAAAACTTTATAGGTCGGGTAGTTGGGTCGGGTTTATTACAGTGACCGATTTATTTTATTAAAGTTTATCGATTTATTACAGTAAAAGATATCACGGGGTTCATTTGGCCTATACTTACCTACCTAATTCTTGGAAATAAGATCTAAAAATGTTTTTCATCAAATTATTTATTATGCACGCCCTCCTGTTTACCAGGCGAGCGCCTTGACCACTACACCACCGAGGCAGGTGTACACCAAGGCAGACCACTACACCATCAGATAAAGTCAATTTATCTGATATTTTGGTCCATATTAAAGGCTGTTTAGTATCAAATAATTTAAAAGTCTGATTTAGGAAAAATGGTAGGTGTTATCTCTTGGAAAAAGTTCTAACTACTCGTAATACCTAGTTTAGCCCAAAATCACTAAAGTCTCATCGTACTAGGAGCAACTAATCTAGGAACCCTTCGAAAAAGAAGCAAAGAACTGCAAGTACTTTAGGAACTCCTAAACTAGGAACCCTTCGACAAAGAACTGAATACTCTGATGCGTGTTTTGGAGAATTTTCAGCAAAAATGTCATGTCAGGAAATTTCAATTTTTCAGTCACATGGAAGTTCTAATGGGAAACAGATATGTTTTCCCTGCCTATCTGCATATACATATCTATATACCTACTCACCCCCCGAAATATATGTTCTATCATTTGACCTAGATGTCTCAGGATGGTACTCTCGTTTCTCAACTACAAATAGGTACTACCTATCAACCTACCTCCTTATCTACCATATACCTATTACCTATGTAGCTACCTACCTACCTACTATAACATAAAGCTACTGTGAATCCCTGACGTTACGCAGAGCTGAAATGCTAGAAAAAAAGACCAGAAATGCTCTGGAAAAAGTACCTAAAAATCGGAAGCTACAGTCCATGTCCACATTTTACAATTTTTTACAGTGACAATAGTGAAGGAATCACTGAAGTTAAGAAACGCACTTGGGGTTGGTACAAGAAAGGTGACCATCTGGACAATCGCGTGCCACTGACTTTTCCCGGTCCCACTCAGGCTGGGTGAGGTTAATGTGAGAAGGTGGCTAGCTTAAGGCCGAATGGAGAGTAAAAGCCCCGTCACTAAAAATCTTAGGGTAGTTTTGACCAATATCTTTTCAGCCCTAACGATTGGATCCAAAGCGAAAGAATTCCCAAGAGATGGACCATCTCGTATTCTTCAAGCAGCTGTCTCCCTGGTAGGTCTCCCATTCACAAAGATTAAGATGTCTCGAATAATGAAATTAAATTAGCAGATCCCAATGGCTGGAAGCTAAACACTTCAGGGAATACGTACCTACACATCCATCTAATGCTTAATAGCTACAACTCCTGCAAGGTGTCTATTACAGACATACATTACAATATGTATCTATGTACATTGTAGGTAGATTGTAGTTGTACATATTAATTTCTCCGTCACATTCAGCTCCTAGTCACACATTACCTACTCAGACCTCCAGCTATCTTCTCTGCTATTGGTCCGAATTTCCCACTATTGCCACATCGCCAGCATGGGCTTGGGACATCTCTGACAAAGTCCGATTGGATCCAAAGCGAAAGAATTACTAAGAGATGGACCATCTCGTATTCTTCAAGCAGTTGTCTCCCTGGTAGGTCTCCCATTCACAAGGATTCAGATGTCTCTAATAATGAAATTAAATTAGCAGATCCCAATGGCTGGAAGCTAAACACTCCAGGGAATACGTACCTACACATCCATCTAATGCTTAATAGCTACAACTCCTGCAAGGTGTCTATTACAGACATACATGATTGGATCCAAAGCGAAAGAATTCCCAAGAGATGGACCATCTCGTATTCTTCAAGCAGTTGTCTCCCTGGTAGGTCTCCCATTCACAAGGATTAAGATGTCTCTAATAATGAAATTAAATTAGCAGATCCCAATGGCTGGGAGCTAAACACTCCAGGGAATACGTACCTACACATCCATCTAATGCTTAATAGCTACAACTCCTGCAAGGTGTCTATTACAGACATACATTACAATATGTATCTATGTACATTGTAGGTAGATTGTAGTTGTACATAATAATTTCTCAGTCACATTCAGCTCCTAGTCACACATTACCTACTCAGACCTCCAGCTATCTTCTCTGCTATTGGTCCGAATTTCCCACTATTGCCACATCGCCAGCATGGTCTTGGAACACATGGGAAAACAGTTGGCATAGTTTTTCCTGCCATATCAGTGACATACTCAGTAAGTAGGTACACTCGTGAAACCTATAACCTATAACGGAGTTCTAGCACATTTGGTTTGTTCGAGTTCTAACACATTTGGCTTAGTAAATAATAAATTTCTATTATGTTCTACATAATTTTGTTCTATGTATTGTTGTAGTGTAACATTTGGCTTAGTAAATAATAACATTAGGTTTTACAAAAGTATGTTTTGTATAGTGCAGTTTTTAATGGTGATGATTAAGTGACACGTTATACATATCTATGTATCTCAAGATTAAAAAGTTTTATACCCATCATTTCTTCGGTTCTATTTGTACGTTAATGTACTGTACTTACCTACGTATGTGTACCTAGAACCTATATGTACATCTTCTTCGCCTTTTCCGTATGTAGATATAATAAAGGCATAATTATTTCATACAGATATTCTATTTTATTCTACATATTCTGTTCTATTCTATTGTTCTGAATAGTGGATGGTGCTTTGTTTACCCATTTTGAGCTAGTGACTACACGAAGACTAAAACTCTTCCATCCATCTTTAGTCTATGCTACTGAACAGCTGATTCAAGATCACAATGCACGCCCAACACCTACGCAAACAACAACAAACCAACCTCAGTCATCTTGAAAAAGCCTACGAGTGAGGCGAAACTCGAGTCGGTGTAAATAATAATCCCCAACTAAGAACCCTAGTCAAATAGAAAATAAGGTAAGCCATTATCTAATTTGGGTGTTTAATATGAATCTAATTAATAATAATGTTAATTTTTCAACAAAGATCTTGCTATTATTGACATCTTGAAAAAAGTTGATGTCAAATCAAATTAAGGTGTATTTTCCTTTTAGACACGGAAACGGTTTTCTTTTGGAAACTGAACACTAGACCTTCCTACCCAACAGGAGTAGACACGGAGTAGCTCCCTCTCCACAGTCTTCAACAAGACAAAGGTCGTGCCATTGTTGACATCTTGAAAAAAAGTTGATGTCAAATCAAATTAAGGTGTATTTTCCTTTTAGACACGGAAACGGTTTTCTTTTGGAAACTGAACACTAGACCTTCTATTGTTAACATCTTAGGGGAAGATGTTAATTTTTCTTACCTTATTTTCTATTTGACTAGGGTTCTTAGTTGGGGATTATTATTTACACCGACTCGAGTTTCGCCTCACTCGTGGTGCAGAATACGTAGGCATGACCCGTAGAAACATTAAAACACGAACGGAAGAACATATCGTAGCTGCCAGGAACTCAACTAAAGGCTAGACCTTCGATGGTTGGGAATGTGCCAGCTTGGATTATCAATAGTTTAGTAAAGGCTCTCCCACGCCACCTATTAGAGTGGTTGAACCCGTATATTTTCCTTTAAAAGAGGGGAAATGAGCTTCAGAAGAGGGGAAATCGTCTTAGTTTCCGAAAGGAAAATACGATTTTACTTAGACATGTACTTGGTAGACTATTGAAATCAAGGGACAAGGGACTACCTATACCTACCTATCCTATAGGTATCCAATGTTTAATTGTTTACAAGAGTAAACGCTGAATGGTGTGACGTCAACGGGCAATACCCTAACAAAGACACAACAAAACAAAAGTGTAACCTCTGTAAATATCAGAGGACGTAGTTTATGGAAGCTAATGAATTGTAAACAGGTTAAATGTTTACATTTGGTTTTATTATTATTACTTGTTCGTTGTTAGGACCTACTGTACTAATAGTTGATGTTGATGAGGATGAAGTTACGTAAGAAGTAAAAGAAAAACAAGTGGTGTAAAAATATTTGTAAAAAAGTCGAGTTTTTATTGCCTAACTTAAAAGGTCTAAATATAAATATAAAAGTATATAAAAATAGAAAGGGGGTGGGGTTTATTGAAATAAGAGGGGAAGTAGGACCCAACTCATTGTTTTCTCATCAGCTCCGACCAATCGTTACCAGGCTTCCCTTTCATAACCTCATGCAGAGTTACAGCAAGAAAGTTTGGTATTTCGGACAAAAACGAGTTGGTTAGTTTTGTACCAGACTGAAAATAGAAAGGGTGGTTTATTGAAATAAGAGGGGAAGTAGGACCCAACTGCCCAACTCATTGTTTTCTCATCAGCTCCGACCAATCGTTACCAGACTTCCCTTTCATAACCTCATGCAGAGTTACAGCAAGAAAGTTTGGTATTTCGGACAAAAACGAGTTGGTTAGTTTTGTACCAGACTGACCGGAGCGAATTCGTTTCCCGACATCGGACTTCCTTGGAGATTGTTGTTTGAATTGATGTATTTGGCCTGGACAAATTTGGTCCTCAGCTGGTTAGCTGGTATCACAGTATGTGCGCCTGAAGCATATGCATTTGGAGTTGGTTGAGACACAATACTATCCGTCCAATGATGGAGTTCCGTTTTCATTTTATCAGCATCATTGCTGGCAACGTTGGATATATCCTTCATGTTTCCTTCTAATCCTTTCTGAGTGAACCTGAAGCATACGCATTTGGAGTTGGTTGAGACACAATACCATCCGTCCAGTGATGGAGTTCCGTTTTCATTTTATCAGCATCATTGCTGGCAACGTTGGATATATCCTTCATGTTTCCTTCTAATCCTTTCTGAGTGACGCTTTCATATTTCTCCTGTACTTTGTGTGTCATGTCAGACAAACCATTGACGACAGTATCCTTGATGTGGAGATCCGATATCTTCTGGGACACTTTATCCGAAGCATCCTTCAGATTTTCCGTCAAACTTTTTTGTGATGCTTGTTCATATTGGTGTTGTAGATTCGTCTTCAAGTCACTAAAGCCCGTGGATATTTTATCATTGGCTCCTTTAACACTTGATTCTATTCCTGTCTTGATGTTCTCCAATGTTTTTGACACGTCTTGCATGTTGAATGGTTGTCCCAATACCGCGCCGTTTGTTGCTCCAACATACTGAGCAGGGATTACATATTGTGCAAGGACAGAACCGCTTTGAGTGCTAGGAGTTCCTTCGCCGTTTTGGTCTTCATAACATCGGCAATTCAAAAACTTTTCCTGAGCTGATTGATCCACGGTATTTTGATTTTCACTCTCGGATGGACTAGCTTCTGGAAGAACTCCTGCGTAATGGAAGGCTTCTCATGATGATGGCAGATCGGTTTGAACCAGAAGCTCAGCGTCCTATTTTCTTCCGTGTGTCCTCCGGTTGCCGAATTGACCAGAAAGACCCGAAAACTGAGCGACAAATCAGACGGCAGCTCATCTATATCTTCCGTACCGTTGGTGGAAGTGTTTTTGTTGATGACAATGCCCTTGTGTTCTCCTCCAGCGACGTGCATGGATGAGGAGGAGTTGTCCTGTTTGACTTTCTTCCTTTCCACTAGGATTGTGGTGGAGGTGGACGTTTTGCCCTTGGGCGTCATGATGATTTGTTCTGAAACATGATGAGAGGAAGAAGAGAGAGAATGAAAATTACGAATCATTGCTGATGTCACATTATTCTAAGTATGTCAAATTAAATTGATCCTATAAGGGCAAGGAAAACCTTTAGACCCTTGACAAATGGAGTGTCTGAAGGCATGTGATGTTTGTGTTCCAATCCGAGATTTCACTTTGGGGCCCCTAAATGTGTCCTTGTGGGGCCTCTATATGCCCCCTTGAACGCCGCGGGGTCTGCGGGGCAGAATCTGCGACGGTGATAGGATTTCTAGTCCAAGACATTTTAAAGATGTCAC
>NW_007378408.1:115322-116020 GCF_000475195.1 Diaphorina citri | reverse complement strand
GAGGTTTCTTCTACAGCTTGATTTGGACGAAACAACGTTTCTTGTTGTCGTTTGACCGTTTCGTATTGTTTCACTTTGATCGTCGCAGTCGCCAAAGTCAAATCACCATCAAGCTGTAACATTTCACTCAATTCACGATCGAGGACACCGATGACGATTTGGTCTCTAATCAATTCATCACGAAGTGGACCGTAATTGCATCGTTGACTCAGCTTATGAAGATCCGTTATGAAAGTTTCAACTGCTTCTCCTACTTGTTGGGTTCTTCGGTTGAAAACCGCTCGCTCATAGATCACGTTCGCTTTCGGTACGAAGTAACTTTTGAACCGGTCAACCACAGTGGTGTAGATTTTGGCATCGTCAGGTGATAGCCCAAAAGAATCGAAAATATCCTCAGCTTGAGGTCCCATCGAGTAGAGGAGAGCGCACACTTGCTCCTCCGGGCTTTTTGTGAGGAGGCCCGATAACACTCGGTAACGCTCGAAGCGAGTGAGCCATTTCGGGAAGTCGGACGAAAAATCGTACGCCTCGATTGGCGTAACATGCATATTGTTCGGCATCGGAAAAGTTAGACAGATCCCACCGCTGCCACCATGTTTCGTGGGTTTAAGATCGCAAGAGAAAAACTTCTGTGCTGTGTGGTCCAGTGCAAAAATTAAACTGACTTTATTAGTTCCCAAAACTCATTGACCACTAAA
>NW_007378408.1:107151-114811 GCF_000475195.1 Diaphorina citri | reverse complement strand
TACATTCCACATGTCAACAGGTCCCACATTGATTTTGCTGATTTGTTTCATACAACTTAGATCCCATATGGCCAGACTTGCATCCAAAGCACTTGATGCTAACACTGGGGAGAATGAGAAATAGATAAAATTGTACCTCCTTGAAGTGAAAAAAAATTCAAATCTAGAAAAAGTTAGGTTCAAGTTTGAAAAAAAGTTAACCCTCTTTGTCAGTCAATAAGGATTCAGGCTCATTTTAAATGATTGGGCTGTTTTAGTAGGAGCTGTATCTAAAGTCAATCCAGATGGATATGAGAGCAATGAGTCATCAAAAAAGTAGGCTATGTTGCAAAACATATCAAAGGTCCAACGGTAGAAAATCTTGAAAAGAGGAAGGTACATTGCACAGTGCTTCCTCCCACATTGCACAGTAATTCAACCTCTTAAAAAAAATAATAATAATAATGAAAAAAATAAATAAATAATAAAATAAAAAAGGTTACAGATCAAAGCTACCTCTGCTTTTTAAAAGAGAGAGTTTATAAAAATAGACCTTTACCTTAATTGCAACAATGCAAGGAATTCTCACATTCTGATTGGTTCCTGCATTTTGGGTCGATGACTCCTTGCTCTCATATCCATCTGGACAGACTGTGGATAATAGTATCCTAAAAATACAACTTGATTTCAGCTATCCAAAGATTTCAGACTATAAAAAAATAAAAAAAAAAATCAGTCTTACTTGTGTGACTTTTGTTGACAGTTAAAGATGCTACTCCCAAGGAGTGTGCCTTAATAGAATCTTCAAGTTTCAGTTCAAATCCATGAACAGACCAGATTTTTATTGTGTCATCTAAACAACCTGAAAATAGAAACACATTAGATCAGAATGAGTACTTAATTAAGGTGTCAACAAACATTGAGGAATCGTAAATGATATTTTTTATACCATGACATCTTCACAGCTAAAGTATCTGTCAATTTTTGCTGTACAATGAGTGGTTCAGAGTAGGTGAGGTATTTTGTAGAACATAGACCAGATTTTTATTGTGTCATCTAAACAACCTGAAAATAGAAACACATTAGATCAGAATGAGTACTTAATTAAGGTGTCAACAAACAGTGAGGAATCGTAAATGATATTTTTTATACCATGACACCTTCACAGCTAAAGTATCTGTCAATTTTTGCTGTACAATGAGTGGTTTAGAGTAGGTGAGGTATTTTGTAGAACATGAAAAACCTGGTTTGACCCCGGGAAGTGACACTTATTTTTGAATAAAAATGGCCATTTCTCGATAAATTCAAATGAGAACCCATAAAAAACCTGGTTTGACCCCGGGAAGTGACACTTATTTTTGGATAAAAATGGCCATTTCTCGATAAATTCAAATGAGAACCCATATTTTTAATTCCTTTTTTGAAATCTGCGTTAAATTTCATGCGAGAATTGAATAATATCTTGACTTTTCATCCCTAACAAAGGGTTGGAGTCATGAATGCGTGTAAATTAATAATTTCTATGAATGCCTTGAATCTATGTGTATTTGCAACTTTGTTATAAAAGGCACTTCCTTGTTGAATTCTTCGGTCCATTTCCTTATTTATTGGGCTGTCTTCAGAAATGATACTTCCCAGGTAGTAGTAGTAATATAATTGTATTTATTTATTTAAAATAATTACAATGGAGTTTGGCAACAATAATACATAAATAACTTTATAACTATTTTTAGGTAGGTACTAACTACGAAACATAAACCTTTAAACGATTTCAGCTTTTCTAAGTAGATACTAACTACAAAACTTAAACTTTAAAAGGATACATATTAATAAATTTAACTAAAAAAAAAAAAAAATGAAATAGGGTACTTCTTTCTACAGGTACAAAATATACTCTAAGAAATCTCTAGCTTTTGGTCTGTTTAATCCTGTAACAGTGTATTTGCAATATACGATTTCAGCTTTTCTAAGTAGATACTAACTACAAAACTTAAACTTTAAAAGGATACATATTAATAAATTTAACTAAAAAAAAAAAAGACCAATGAGTGCTCCCCTAGCCAAAGAACTGAAAATAAGTATTCTGTGTTCAATGTTCATTTTAAGTGCTCCCTTAGCCAAAGGACCGAAAAAGAATACTAAAACGAAAGACCTTGTTTAGACTGCGGGAGTAAAGGGACTTTTCAGTCTCATTTCGGCAGTATAAACAGAGTATATTTTATTCTAATTTGTTTTTGTTGTCCTTGTGTGTGTATGCTCATCTTGTAGTATTGGATACGACCTGTGGAGTATAATACTGTGATCAAACTAGAGAATGCACTCTGATCTCTGATTCTCAAATCACTAGAATTCCTAAACACTATAACAACGTACCAAGTACCTGAAGATATTAGAGGGTTTTAAGAACCCCTGGATGAAATTAAACATATTGCTTTTTTTATATAAAGCCGACCATACTTTATAGTCTCTTGAACATGGTCCAAATTTCTAGCTTTTGGTCTGTTTAATCCTGTAACAGTGTATTTGCAATATACAGTAAGTAAGTATATCTTGTGATTTAAATACTGCACAGTAAATTAAAAGTAAGTAAATTTCATTATCCTCCCAACCTACCTTTAATTTAAATAATCAAATCAATCCAATCAAGAATTACTAAATGCCTCCTTTACTATTCTCAACTACTCATATTAATCTTTTTACGCTGGTAATGCCGCCACTGGTCGCTACTTGATTAAAGTAGCTACCTACTCTATTGTTCTCACGAAACCGAATGTACCCCGAACTCCAAGCACGTGGTCGAAACCCCTACATTTTGCAGTCTAGATGTGAAATGACCCTTTAAGAGTCCTCCTGTATTGTCTCTCATATCAGTCCCTCAGGTGCTTGGTAACTTTGTGAAGGTCCTTTTTAACTATTGGGTTGTTTTCCATACAACCCAATAGTCCCTCAGGTGTCCTTATGATATCTATTTCTGGATTTGGTTTTTAGTCCGTCCTTCCTTTATTATTACTAATAATAAAAGGTATAGTGGACGGACTATTGTATTCGCTTCGGTGTCGTCTATCTGTCGGTCTGTCTGTCTGTCCCCATAGAAGGACTTATCCAAACCTGGTCGACCTATATATCAAATTAAAGGTCTTTTTACCAGGATCACGAAAATGGTGGTGCAAATTTTGTCCAGAAAACCATAAAGCCAAAAAACCAAAAAAAACTGGTTTTTGGGGGATTTTTTTCACATTTTCTCACACAAATGAGCTCTGATCATGAAATTTGTCGCGACGACCTATGAACTCAAAGAGAGAAAGTTTTAGATAACACTTCAGTCGATCATTTAAGACCGATTTTAGCGTCACCTATGTTAAGCTACGCCGAACAAGGCCAATAAATGGATGGGTGACTTAAACAATATATTAATGTCTCAGTGGGCGCCACCTGACGGGAAAATAGAGAATCAGGGTTTGTCTTTTTGTTTATAATAACAGAGAGTTACCTACCTCAGTGGGCGCCACCTGACGGGAAAATAGAGAATCAGGGTTTGTCTTTTTGTTTATAATAACAGAGAGTTACCTACCTCAGTGGGCGCCACCTGACGGGAAAATAGAGAATCAGAGTTTGTCTTTTTGTTTACAATAACAGAGAGTTACCAACCTCAGTGGTGCAGTTGTTAACGCGTTGGACTTTGGATCTGGAGGTTGGTGGTTCGAGTCCGAGTCAAGTCATAAAATTTATCTAGGTGTAATAATCGGGGAAAGATATTTGTGACAAGCTTTTCAGTATGCTTAACACAATTAAAAATTCCATCCTTCCTTATTTCCTTCATAATAATGCTCATTTTGGTTCTGGTTCAGAGCAAGGAACTTAGTCAGTTGTACCTAAAACCTAATTATTTAAATGATAAAAAAAAGTAGCCTCCGTGGCCGAATGAATATCACACTAGGTTTGCACTCCGGAGGTCCCGGGTTCGATTCCCGGCGGGGTCGAAGTTTTTTTCGGTTCTATGATTGGAGTTCGGGGTTCACTCAGACTCGTGAGGACAATTGAGTAGCTACTTCAATCGAGTAGCGACCAGTGGCGACATTAGGTACCAGTATAAAATGATGACCCGAGTAAATGAGAATTATTAAATAAAGGAGGCACGTAGTCATGCTGTGATACCCACAAAAGTTGTGGAGAAGCTCTCTGCTTTACCACAAAGAATGGAACAGTTGCGCTTACTTGGGTGATGTTTCAAAGTCATAGAGCAGGAAAAATGAGGACCAACGGAATTTTTCTTTTTCTTCTACGACTTCTAGATACCGAGATAAATCGATTTAAAAAATACCGGTAAATCGTGAAGTTTGACGTCACGGCATACGCTCCCGTAGGCGATGACGTCATAATTCATGACTCCCGCTTCGTTTGTTTGTGCGTAAGCGTTTCTGCGCATTTTGACGTGAAATCTGACGTCATAACTCTTTGAACTTTTTCATTGGAACGGCAATTAAAAATTGAATTTTCGACCTTTTAAAGTTACTTTTTCGGAGTTTTGACCTCAGATTTGGATTTTTCACAACTTTTTACGTAGGAATCGACAATTTATTTATAATTTTTACCCATTTGCAACTGCTCCATTAGATAGTCAAGGAGAAATAGAAACAGTTCATCTGTAGACCTCAGTGAGAAAGTCACTTACCTTGTAGCTCAGGACAGAATAAGCTAGCGCCAGGCAAGTACTGGCAGAGGGATGTTGCAGCTCCCTTATCCTCATCACTTAGATCCAAATCATATTTACACAAGAAATTTCCATAGTTATGCAATAATTCCCATGGTGTACCATCGCTCCCTGCTGGACAATGCTTGAATATGGAATTACGACTCAGTTGAGTAATGCGAAACTCTGTTGAACTGCCTTGACCCGTATGGACGAAGCCTTCTACTCTACATGATTGACTGTTGATGAGAAGAAAGTCATAACACACACAACCAAAATTAGATTCGATCCGGATAGAATCGGTATATTTTTATTTTAATTTTTTAGGGTGCGTCAACCATAATAAAATTGAATAGAAGCCCGGGTAGAATTGGGATTATCCGTTCCTGTATCAGATCAGATACTATCCCGATTCTATGTGGGAAGATTCGGTATAAATAGTATTCTCTTAGAATCTATAGTTGTCTACCTATGTTTGACTGTGATTATGATTAACTTACGGCAAGGATGCTCCCAGTGGTACAGACTTGTCTGGGAAGAACAGATGATATTGCAAGGGTACATCATCCTCACTGAAGCTCACTTGTAGCAAGGTGAGATGATTACGTTGATAACTTTGCATCACGAATCCCAAGTGTCCGTCTGATAGTAAGATTTGAATCCGGATGTGAAACATAGTGTTTGATGTTGTGTTGCCGTTCTGATCTGGAGAAACAAACGCCCTCGAGATCTAGAAGTCGTAGAAGAAAAAGAAAAATTCCGTTGGTCCTCATTTTTCCTGTTCTATGACTTTGAAACATCACCCAAGTAGGCGCAACTGATCTATTTCATTCTCTTAACGGAACTGTTTCAGGTCTTTTATACAAAACCTACGGGAGACGTATTGAGAGCACAAGTTTCACTCAAGGCAGATCTATAGTTGATACCTTTCCGTATGCTGACGATACAATGGATGTTATGAATGAAATTATGGATCAATATGATAGAAGCCATCCTCTGTCCAAACAAAACCAAACCTTACGGATCAAACGAGAAGGTGTAAGTAAAATTAACTTTATAACGTGCCGCCGAGATATGTTTTGGATCTTTTATAAAAAGAAATAATTATTAGAAGCCATCCTCTGTCCAAACAAAACCAAACCTTACGGATCAAACGAGAAGGTGTAAGTAAAATTAACTTTATAACGTGCCGCCGAGACATGTTTTGGCTCTTTTATAAAAAGAAATAATTATTAGCTCTGTTTACAAATATGAGGACATTCAAAACAAGCAGGGTCCGTCCCTCCGGGAATTTATTAGCCCGTAGTGATTACGTTTACAAATATGAGGACATTCAAAACAAGCAGGGTCCGTCCCTCCGGGAATTTATTAGCCCGTAGTGATTACGGAAAATCAGTACCTACAATTCAGCCATTGCTGTCGAAGTATAATGACAAAATTCAACAAGGTTTGTGACCGTTGACCTACCAGTAACAAAACCATGTTGGTTTTTGGATATTATCGAGAATACGTGACTGGCGATTTTAGAGTACAAGATACCTTCTAATATTTTTGCAATTGCATTTAGATTTGACACTGGTCTAAAAGTTGATATTTCAGTGGGGGATTTCTTGGGTACGGGGGTTATCACTGCCTCTTTTAACTTAGTGGGAAATTTACATTTTTTTAGGGAGGTGTTGAAGATATGCATTAGGGGTTTTACAACTGACTTCATGCATTTTTTAAGGAAAATGGGGGGTATACTATCAGGCCCAGCGGGTTTGTTAGCTGCCATTTTACTTATTTCAGTTTCGACTTCCTTTTCCGTGATTTCATCAATGTGTATGTATGATGTTATGTTTTGCATTTCTGGTTCAGGAAGGTCGGGTGGAATAGTATGATTGTAAGCACTGAAGAAATGAGTGGCAAAAGAGTCAGCAATTTTTTGAGGGTCAGATAGTTCTACTCCATTGTATGTTAATGTATCTTTTTTAGTTAGGGCTTTCTTGTGTTTGTAAAATTTCCAAAAATGTTTACTGTCTACTTTTATTTTGCTTACAGTATCATCTATGTAATTCTGATAGTCTGTTTTTATTCTCTTTTTTACTTGTTTTCTCAATGTTTTATATTCGGTATTTTGTGCGCAAGATTTATTTTTTATTTTACGCAAACGTTCTTTCCTTTTAAACATTTTTTTACATTCATTGGTCCACCATATGGGGAATTTAAATTTCGTGTTTCGGTTTTTAAATTTGGGGACGTGTTTCTCCTTTACTTGATTAATGTGCTGGTAAAGTAGATCCAATTTTTCGTCTGGACATTTGTCCGAGTTTGGTCCTATTTCTATATCCCAGTTTATTTTATCAAGGTCTATGCAGCATTTAAGGAAATCGGCTTTTTTAAAATTGTATTTTGCTTGTTGGTTTAATTGAGAATTTGGAGGAGATTGAGTTGACGTTCTGTTGTCCGGAGGACGTATTTGTATTGTAATAAGGAGTGGGGGGTGATGGTCTACTGGTCTAATTAGTCCCTCTGTTTTTTCGATGATTATGTCTGCTACTTTTCTTCTTCCTATTTTATATTTTGTGAAATTTGATAGGCATAAATCCAGAGTTTTATTATTAATATTTCGAACGTTGTTAAAAGATTCAAGATTGAAAAAGCTTATAAGATCATTGAGATGGGCTATGTTAGGGACGTTAACGTTTAGATTGTTTGGGTCAAATTCTGGTATGTTAAAGTCGCCTATGAATAATATTCGGTCTTGCAAAAGTTCTGGCTGATTACAGATATAATTTACAAACGGGCCAATGTAGCAATTGTTTCATCGCTACGAAATAAAAACGGCGGTGAAACACTCATCTTAAAAAAAAAAAAAATACCGGTAAATCGTGAAGTTTGACGTCACGGCATACGCTCCCGTAGGCGATGACGTCATAATTCATGACTCCCGCTTCGTTTGTTTGTGCGTAAGCGTTTCTGCGCATTTTGACGTGAAATCTGACGTCATAA
>NW_007378408.1:82228-107143 GCF_000475195.1 Diaphorina citri | reverse complement strand
TGTTCCCCGTGTATTTCTTATGGGGGGATTAAAAAATGTCAATATCTCGGGAACGGTTTGGAATTTCGGGAGTTTCCGGTTTGGAAGGATAAAATCCGCCCCGGGCGGGAATCGAACCCGCGGCCTGGCGCTTACAAGGCAGACGCACTGCCAACTAAGCTAAGTAGGCTGGCATGTTTCTAGTTTGATAACTACAAGGCCATGCCTTTTCCACAAGTTTGACCATGCCTCGGGATGAACTAGCGGGATTCCGGAGCGAAGCGACGGAATTCAGCTAGTTTAAGCATAAATTCTGGGACAACCTGTATATATTAGAACTCGCACTTCGTGCTCGGGAGGGGGATCTAGAAGTGGGTTAGAATTAGTATGAGTGAGTGAGTCAGTCAGTCAGTCAGTGAGTGAGTCAGTTACACAAGGGGCTGTATATATTTGGGTCGGGATGAACTAGCGGGATTCCGGAGCGAAGCGACGGAATTCAGCTAGTTTAAGCATAAATTCTGGGACAACCTGTATATATTAGAATTAGACCTGTATATATTAGAATTGTTGAGATTACTATGTATGTAGTTGCTTCACAGAAATACATTGATTCGTTGTTCAATCAGTTTACGACACATATGACAAAACTTGAGTGTCTTGGCACAAACATCACAGGTTCCGTGCCCACAGAGGAATATTGTGTTCCTACATCTCTCCATACATATTGTGCATGTGTTCATTTCTTCAATTTCCGAGATCTTGGATTCCAAATAGTTCACTCGCTCTATTTTGGATTTGTCACAACGTTCTATCCCGGGCACCATACGGCCATCAGTTGTCACTCGCATCTCTATGAACGTTTTACACATTATGCACTTTTTCATGCGAGAACTACATTCCTCACAAGCTACAGCATGATTGCAAGGTTTGAGCAATACATTAGCAACTCCTAGTTCTGAGCATACAGCACATTCTACAGGCACATTTTGGCAACTTGATCGCCGGGCCAGCAACTTTTCATCTAGTGCTAATTGGGAGATAGCAGTTACTACTTTGTTATTTTCATTAGTCAAATCTGTTACATACTCTCGAGCATGTTCCATGATTTCATTAAGTAGACTAGTGTCTTCCAGGATAAGATCTAGAGGTTTCTGTCTGTTATTATTCTCCAAAGAGAGAGGAGCTCCATGTTTCACAAGGAACAGAAACACTGCTAGTAAGATACCATGCTCATTGGAAGGACCCCCCACCGAGAGATATTCCTCATAAATGGGTACTGATTTTTCCCGAGTGATAGGAGTCTTGTAGAAGTTCTTTTTAATAAATAGAAAATGTAAAAGTCCGTTTCCATCTATATCTTGAATATCCAAAGCTACATCTCTTAACATCAGGTAGTTAATGACACTCGTTTGACCTTGTCCTACAGCTGCCATTAGAGGAGTTCTCTTTTTCAAATCCAATGCGTTTATATTGACTTTGTATTTTTCGACCAATAACTCTACAATTTCGATGTGATCATTGAAACAAGCAACATGTAGTGGAGTAAACCCATCACTTGTCTTTGGTACTGTAGCAAGATTTCTGTTTAGAGCGAGAATTTTCTCTGTCACTTTCATGTTGCCACGTAGCACTGCGTAATTAAGAATGTTGAATCCCTTGCTATTTTCCAGATAAAGATTGACTTCAGGATGACTTAGTAGGAGTAATTGTATTTCTTCGAATCCTTTGGCTACAGCATCATGCATGGGCGTATCTTGATTATTATCCTGAATGTTCACATTACAGCCATTTCTCAGGAGAACCTGAATAAAAAACAAACAATAATAATATATTTTTATTGTGTAATAATAATTTTAAAAACATTTGCCTTTGATTCTTTTTTTTTTTAAAAAAAAAAAAAAAAAAAAGCTCATTTTGCCATGTTTTGAAAAAAAATAAATGCCCTATTTTCCCAAAATGAGTGCCATATTTCTTTTTCTTTTTTTTTCTAGAGATAGGAAAAGGCCAATGCAAATTCGATGGTGATGTCAAAATCCAGATTCAAACCCCGTATGTGGCACTTTTCTTTTAGGATGAAAGTCGTCATTGCTCGAGAAATTCAAATGAGAACCCTCTTTTTTTAATTTTTTGTATTCTACGTCGAATTTCATGGGGAACCAAACCAAATAATCTTTTGATATTATTGGTAAATGGTACGGAAGGCAAGATTTTTTTTTTTTTTTTTTTTTCATCCTGAACAAGGGATGTGACAAATTAAAGTGTACGGAAGGCAAGATTTTTTTTTTTTTTTTTTTTTTTCATCCTGAACAAGGGATGTGACAAATCAAATAAGGTTAGTTTTAAGTGCTCAATAATGTGGTGACATTTGTTTTTAGTTATATCTTATTTTTGAGGTCTTGGTATTAGGGGGTGTTAAAACTATACCCTTACATCCAAGACCTCAAAAATGTAAGATAACGAAAAAATACAAACCATGTTATTCAACACCTAAAACTTCATGGATTTGATATGTCACACCCCTTGTTCAGGATGAAACAATTTCACCTCCCGTACTTGTCACTTACCAATAATAGCAGAACATTATTTGGTACGGTATGAAATTCGACGTATGTACCTTGATTTTTTTTAAAGTTCTCGTTTGAATTTTTCGAAAATGACGCCCTTTATCCATAAATTTTCGGCGTTCGAACCTAGATTTTTACATCACCATCAAATTTGCCATGGACCCTTTCCTATCTCTGGGGAAAAAAGAACTTCAAAATTTCAAGCCGTTCAAAAGTTACAATGGGTAAAATTAGTTCACTAGGACTTTTGAGCTATGCTGTATGTACATGAACAATGCTACTTTTGGTCTGTGGCGTAAAAAATATCTCTTTGTAGAGGGTAGAGGGGTCAAACTTTTTGACTTGGTGGGGTGTACATGAACAATGCTACTTTTGGTCTGTGGCGTAAAAAATATCTCTTTGTAGAGGGTAGAGGGGTCAAACTTTTTGACTTGGTGGGGTAGAGCTTTATAATAAAGTTATTCGATACACGACGATGGTGTTTAACAGCACCGGGTAATGTAATACATAGTTATAAAATGGAAATACCTGCTTGTTCTTTTATACAGGAACCCGCTGTAAGAACAAAGTCCTGTTTGATGAGAATGCCACTGCATTCAGCACTGGGTGTGTCTAGCATGTCTTCATTCATGCGAGGTATGAATTTCATGTTTAACATGGGAGTCTCGGGTTCAACTTTCGGCAAGTTACTAGGTCTCTGAACCTTCTCAGTGGTCACTGTACGGTGTCGTTCCTTGTAAATGTGTTTGCGGGAACGGTTTGCCCCGGACACATGTGAGTTAATCTGTGAATATGAGAGATGATGTCAAAATAATGCCAGCATAGAATAGTGTTTAACTTACATCAACACTACAGTCGATAGAGATCGGCTGGAACCCGTTTAATGTATATATGTAAGATCAAAAGATTTTGGTGGAATTGAAAAAATAAGCTTAGTCTGCCCGCGGGACTTTAAATAGGGATACCCGTTTAATGTATATATGTAAGATCAAAAGATTTTGGTGGAATTGAAAAAATAAGCTTAGTCTGCCCGCGGGACTTTAAATAGGGAGAAAAAAAAAAAAAAAAATATCGCATCCATTCTTATTGACCTCCTGGATATAAGGTTTATTTATTTATTTTTGATACAATTTAGCAACAAGGCCATTTGCAGGATCCAAGGTTTGAATATTGAAAAATAAATTACTAATACGATTCTAACGGGTTTCCACTTACCTGTACACATTGTGGAAAGTTCTGGAACACAGCTACATGCAGAGGAGTATGTTTCAGCTTATTGTAGAAGTCAATACCTCCGCCTGCATCAATGAGAACTTGAATAGCATCTGGTTTGTTACCGAAAGCTGCGTAATGTAAAGCCGTATCTCCAGCATCATCCGGATAGTAAACACAAGCACCCCGAGCTAGCAGAATGTTTAGCTCTTCCACACAACCTTGGTAGGCGAGAATATGAAGCAGTGTCTTACCTGGGACATGGAAAAAACATTAACAATAATTTGTCTAGCAGATAGGGGTACAAATAGGGAGTATACCAGCCTTTCTCTTGCTAAAGAAATAGCAAAGGTTGAGTGCGAAGGGCATCCAAGCCAAAACCAAATGTGCTGACGTCTTTACGTCGATTAAACAAGATTTTAGCCTCAATCGGTATTACCTTTGGTTCAAGTTCAACCTCACTCTTCATAGTGCTCTCATCCTCCAAGGTTTGTTGTTTGGATGTTTGATTCGGTAAAGTAGTTTGAGCTAATGATACGAGTATTTCAGTGGTTTTATTTTCATTTTGTAATATTTCAGAGGTTCGGTTTCGTAAAATTTCCATTTGACTGAGCATTGCATTTGTCGGTCGAAATATTTCAAATGACCGATTTGGTTTCGATGACACTTCAAGGGTTTGATTCAATGTGTAGTTTACTGATGGTTGAGATGTTTGGTTCGGTGATATGTCAAAGGTATTTTGATTTAGTGATAGTTCTCTAGTTTGATTTACATTGTAATTTGCTTTTACTCCATTATTAGATTGAGTTTGGTTCGATGATGCTTCTTGTATCGGTTGTTCATCTTGGTCGAGAAATGGGTTGGCAGTTTGGTTTTGATTTATTTCTGTTGCAATTTGTTTCTTTAAATCGTAGATTTTGATGAGAACAATATTTTTGTAATTATCTGTAAACAAACGAGACTATAATAGTGTTTGTTGGTAGAAACACTCTGCCCTCACGTCACGTGACATGCTCTAATGTTACATCATGGGGAGTCATAACATCATATTTAAAAGGAAAACATTGTTCAAAGACTTGGAAACAAATTGCTAATACTCTTGAGATGCGTTCCCGTCACTATGTAAATTTTGACTTTAACATATTTTCACCATAAGCCCAATGTTATTTAGTATTAGAGCACTTACCTTCGAAGCAAGTTATAGATAGAGGTTGACATGAAAGCAAAAAGAGAAGCCATATTGAAAAACAGGTAGGAGCTTTCAGTTTGTTTTTCATGTTGGATGAGAATAGACCAGAGAGTAGGCAGATAGAAAATTTTCGATGGGACAGGCTGAATGTGAACTGGCCAGTGTCCAGGCGGGTTTTCCTCTAATAGAAGTTAGCTAAACATAAAGCCGGCTACACACGGTCCGGCGGTCGGAACATAAGTGCCCGGCTTCAAACTTAGTACACTAGCCAGTAGCCATCTTAGGGTGCCCGCAGAATAAAGGAATTAAAAATATGGGTTCTCATTTGAATTTATCGAGAAATGGCCATTTTTATCCAAAAATAAGTGTCACTTCCCGGGGTCAAACCAGGTTTTTAATGGCACCACTGGATGGGCCATATGGCCTTTCCTAATCCTAAGATCGATCAGAATTCAAAAATTCCTAGCTGTTCAAAAGATAAAGCTGCTACATTTCAACATTTTTATAAGGACATCTTGTATGTTCTTTAATGAAATGTTCACGTTTCCAGTTAACCCATCCGGTTCCCAATGCATCATACTGTGCAACACATAGAGAGGTATCCCTGTTTGTAAATACACACTTCAATCAAGATTGGCTCAAACTTACCGTACGTCAAGAATCACTATTCAGAAACAAAACACCTCAGTCTGGCAATGATGGAATAGCGTATTGGATGACAACAATGTATTTTGTAGTTTTCAACACAAGATTGATTAGGTTTCTTCTATGATTGTGTAGTTACAATGGGTTGGGATCTGAAGATAAAATGCTACAAAGGTTATCCATGATCACTATAGCCAATGAACAAGAGAAAATACCCATTAACTAAATAATGTTGCTACATTTCAACATTTTTAAAAGATTTTATTTTTTAAACCTAAATTTCTCAAGAAAAATGTCAACTAGCCAACAAATAATTTATTATTAATTCAGTTTTGACTATTGTACTTTTGACTGAAACTAAAATAAAATAATAATAATAAAAGAGGAAACTGTAACAATGGAGGTCTCATCATCCTGAACTTTAAGACAGAAGGAAGACATTATAAGAGAAAGCCAGCCATTCCAAGAACAAACCTTTTCTGTATACAATAGTTTACTCTGGGTGGGAATACAACCTAGTGCTTCCAGGTATAATATGCTCTACCCTCCAAACTAACTAGGCTGGCAATGAAGGTGACTTTGAATATGTAAATGTATCATACCTCTTTGAAAATGTGCAGATTTTGGTTGTCTACTGAAATAGGTAATTGAAATGGAGTTGGAGTATTGACTAGACAAATATCTTGTATATTCTGTACAGTTTGGATTGTAATGCCAATACTATAAGCTTGGCATTCTTCTTATACCATTCCATGTTGTAATTCATATGAATGTACCAGTGTTTATCAAGGAAAGTCTTGTAGAATACCGACATCTCATCTGCAGTAACAACAATATCATCTTTGTGGCAGTTTTTATGTTCAGCTATTTTCATTTTCATTTCCTCTACATATTGTTCTCGTTCCTGAAATAATTAAAAGTTAAAACATCTTAAGCCATGGTAAAAGGAAATAGATTAGTTGCACTTACTTGGGTGATGCCATGCAGAAGGTCCCGGGTTCGAATCCCACCATCAACAAAAATTTGTACTTGTTTTTCAATTGCAAATATTTCAATGGGTTACTTTCTGGTGTTCTCGTGTTGACCCAGCACCTAAATGGGAAGTATTACTTTCTGGTGTTCTCGTGTTGACCCAGCACCTAAATGGGAAGTCCTCTGTTCTGGTGTCATACGACCTTCGATTTTCTCCAAAATCGCAGGAGTTAAGGCACGTCTGTTAAACTGTTTGTTTTGATTTCCCGATAAACTGCGACCTTTAAAATTAACAAACTTAGGACCTTGATGAGTTTCTGTTAAAGCGCGACCTTTAAATTTTCTTTTTGAAGCTTCCTTTTTTGCTTTTACTTCTTCAGATGAAATAGGTTCATCCTTATGACCATGGGTTTGTGTTAAAGCGCGACCTTTAAATTTTCTTTTTGAAGCTTCCTTTTTTGCTTTTACTTCTTCAGATGAAATAGGTTCATCCTTATGACCATGGGTTTGTGTTAAAGCGCGACCTTTAAATTTTCTTTTTGAAGCTTCCTTTTTTACTTTTACTTCTTCAGATGAAATAGATTCATTCTTATGACCATGGGTTTGTGTTAAAGCGCTACCTTTAAAATTCCGGGCTTTTGTTATCTCGTGTGCCTTGGTTCCATCACTCGGTTGTGATCTTAAACCCACGAAACATGGTGGCAGCGGTGGGATCTGTCTAACTTTTCCGATGCCGAACAATATGCATGTTACGCCAATCGAGGCGTACGATTTTTCGTCCGACTTCCCGAAATGGCTCACTCGCTTCGAGCGTTAC
This sequence comes from Diaphorina citri, assembly GCF_000475195.1. Classification (NCBI taxonomy): domain Eukaryota; kingdom Metazoa; phylum Arthropoda; class Insecta; order Hemiptera; family Psyllidae; genus Diaphorina; species Diaphorina citri. Next base: position 99,765 of record NW_007378408.1, on the reverse strand, counting down.
CGAGTGTTATCGGGCCTCCTCACAAAAAGCCCGGAGGAGCAAGTGTGCGCTCTCCTCTACTCGATGGGACCTCAAGCTGAGGATATTTTCGATTCTTTTGGGCTATCACCTGACGATGCCAAAATCTACGCCACTGTGGTTGACCGGTTCAAAAGTTACTTCGTACCGAAAGCGAACGTGATCTATGAGCGAGCGGTTTTCAACCGAAGAACCCAACAAGTAGGAGAAGCAGTTGAAACTTTCATAACGGATCTTCATAAGCTGAGTCAACGATGCAATTACGGTCCACTTCGTGATGAATTGATAAGAGACCAAATCGTCATCGGTGTCCTCGACCGTGAATTGAGTGAGATGTTACAGCTTGATGGTGATTTGACGTTGGCGACTGCGACGACCAAAGTGAAACAATACGAAACGGTCAAACGACAACAAGAAACGTTGTTTCGTCCAAATCAAGCTGTGGAAGAACCCTCCATTGATCAAGTGAGGTTCGACCGACAAACCAATAGAAATCCCGGACATTCCCGTACTAATCGATTTTCTCGTTCCAGACACGAGTCATGTTATTGGTGTGGCTATAATGTTTCCCACACACGTGCAGATTGTCCAGCTAAGAATGCAAAATGTTTGAACTGCGGGAAACCTGGCCATTTTAAAGTTGTATGTAAACAGAAAATGGTCAAAAATGTTAACAACAATTGTGAACGTACGGAAGATAACTCTGTATTACAAGTCGATGTCCCAATCCCAAAAGATAATTTTGATGAATGGGAAATAACAATCAAAGTCAACGGAGCTAATAAAGTCAGTCTTAATTTTTGCACTGGACCACACTCCACAGAAGTTTTTCTCTTGCGATCTTAGATCTTAAACCCACGAAACAGGTAGGTATCTTAATTAATTCAGAAATTAATTATAAACAAAAACATAGCAAAAAACTCAGATTTCTATGGGGGAAAAGTTTCGAGTTATTCAAGCGGAAAGTTGGTCAAAAAATCTCAAAAACTGAAATTTTGGAGAGAATCACTTCTAAAAACAGGTAAGTTTGTATTTCTTGCATGTTAATATGATTGTTCTAGATGTAAAATTTTGTGCAAATTTCAAAAATGAAAACCGTTTCTTTCTACGACAAGTAGAAAAAAAGTTATTTAACTTTTTCTGAGGGTGCCTCTCATTTTCCCCAAAACACACAAAATTACGGTTATCTAGAGAACCGATCGAAACCGCTCATGCATATGGGAATGATTATTGTTGGAAATGATCCCATATATCTACTGTAGGCCGTTGTCCCTATAATTCTGGACCACCCTGTATACAATTTACAATGAACGATGACGAAAAACAGGTATAACTAGAGACATAAGATTCGAGATTACATTAAACATTACAAAGATTAAAGATTCGAGAGTGTTTTTAAGTACATGAAAGTAAAATCGAAAAATCAAATCAAGAATAATAATAATAAACTGAATATTAAACAAATTAGGTAGGTACATATGTAGGTACCTACTGATTTTCTTTAATCACGATCGAATAAATTACGAGCTAAAAAATTCCCGGAGGGACGGACCTAGCTTGTTATTGATTTCACGTATCGTTATCTCTTATCGCTGCTTTCAATTTCCTGGAAAACTCATTTTTAAATCGGTTGATCATGGTTTCTTGATAAAGGTGATTGGAGAAAAAATTTACACTTTTCTTTATGTTTTGACCATACAGTAGATAGATTATAGGGGGCCCCTGTAAGGAGGGGGGGTACTTCTAGATACCCAGGTACGTTCTGCCACATCCAAAGTATTCTTGAAACATGAAATACAGTGTGTCTCAGAATTTATGCTTAAATTGTTTTTCTCGAAGCCTGTTTGAAATTTTGGTATTCTTGAAACATGAAATACAGTGTGTCTCAGAATTTATGCTTAAATTGTTTTTCTCGAAGCCTGTTTGAAATTTTGAAAAAAAAAAAAACGTAACTTTTTGATTTTTAATGCGGATATTTTGGCAATATCGCGATTTGCGAAAAATTTCGCCAAGTACGCGAAACGTGGGCCAACAGAGGAAGTCTTGAGGCGAACAGACATGCTGAAGATCGAGAACCTTATACGTCAACGAAGGCTTCGATGGGCTGGGCACCTCAGTAGAATGCCTGAAACGGATCCCAAAGAAGGTAGCCTTTTCGGAACTTGAAACCGGATGTCGCCCGCAATGCAAGCCGAAGAAGAGATGGACTGACATACTCAAGGAGGACATCAAACTCATTGGCCTCGAACCAAAAACTTGGAGATATGCAGCAGCCTGGAGGAATAGCGTGCAGGAAGCAGTACAAAAGGTACACAACACAGAGATGGTCTCGGCCGCAGAGAAGAGAGCCACCAGACATGAAGAGGAGGAGAACTGGGACTGGAAGTGTCAGTCTCGGCCGCAGAGAAGAGAGCCACCAGACATGAAGAGGAGGAGAACTGGGACTGGAAGTGTCCTTTGTGTGCATTCCTGAGACATGAGCGACACGGACGTCAATACGTTCAGTCACATATCGCCCAATGTCACCGCGAGGAAGCTGAAGCACGCAAACTGACATCACTTGTTTGCGAGCACTGTGGGTTCACATGCGGCACAAAGTCTGGCCTCACTAGTCACCTGAGGCACCGACACCCAGACATGGCTGCCCCTGGTCTCCGTCCCCTGAAGCTCCGCCCATCATCCGCGGCAACTCCTGCGCCGCCCCAGTTAGCGCCACCAGCTCCCGTACCATCCAGCACAGCCGCAGCAGGTCCCAGCGGGTTTATCTGCAATCGATGTGGACGTATGTGCAGATCCAAGGCCGAGCTTGTCAGTCACTCGAAGGCATGCCTGAGACAACCACCATTGGAGAGACGAGGCAACCGTATTCTCTCAAAGTGAGAAGCCGATGGAGAGCGCGTAGAGCGACCATCATAGCGCGACCGTTTTTTCTAAAAGGTGTAAAGCCAATAGGGAGCGCGTAGTGCAACGGTAGCATTCTTTCTGGTGAGGATTCCTACTGACAGAGAATTTTTCTTTTACTAAAATATTCTAAACCGTGGCGAAGCATGTGTAACCTGCTAGTTTATTATAGAACAATTTAGTAGGTAGGTAACTCCATAACCCCAGTCAATAATACAACACATAGATATTACCTATCCATTATACCGAACTAATCCTCCCCCTGAGAGTATTAGCACCGACTTATCTAGGAATTTCCACATACATATGCTATATGCTAGCTAGGAGTACGGACGTTTGATCCAGTTGAAACGTGTTGACTTCCCATACAGCAGCCCCGGGTTCGCTTCCCAGAGTCTACTGCACTCGTATTTCCATTATAAATAAAAGGAATTTTTATTGTGTTAAGCATTAATGCTTGTCACAAATGTCGTTCCCCGCTCAATACTATATGCTAAATTTTATGACTTGACTTGGACTCGAACCACCAACCTACAGATGCAAAGTCCACCATGGTTTCGTTTGTAAATATTTCAATGGCTCACTTTTGTTCTCCCACTCCCATTAAATTTGGAGAGTAGGTATTGTTTCTTGTGATACGGGATACATACCTATATTATGTGACTTGGCATTCTACCTGTCTTCAACTTACGGGACTACCGCAAGATTTTCAGGCTCGGTTTTTAACAGAGATGCCAATTACCACTTAAAAATAAATTACTCAGCTACATGCTACATACCTACCTGAGTATTAGTTAGATATCTAACTATTCCTTCTTTCTTTCTCCTTCGCCTTTTCCCGTGTTCAGACGGGGTTGGCCTTTTTCGTGAGCCTCTCAATCAGCCCTAGGGTGATTGCTTTTAGACTAACATTTGGATCGGCTGAAAATGTTTTATACCTACTTAAGTCCTCTTTCTTCCAGTGATGTTCTCTATTGGTTTTGGTTTAACCATTCTTCCAATTCTTCTTCCCGCACAAATATTAACCCTTAACTGTTCGTCTCCTACCTTTTGTATTGTTAATCATTTAGTCAGCTCCCATGGCGAAGTGGTCACTGCACTCGCCTTGCACGCGGGAGACCCGGGTTCGATTCCCGGCGGGGTCAAGAAATTTGTATCATGCAAATGATTGATCCCGTGACTGGCTGTTGCGGGGCCCACTCAGCCTCGTGAGGAAAATGAGTAGCTATGGCATGTAAATGCGCATAGCGACCGGTGCCAGCATGGTAGGTAAACATTGGTTCTTAGGATTATTGAGATACATATGTATTCAGAAAAATCCTACAATGCTGCAGTGAGCACCAAAGTTGTGACATAATAACACAAAGAAATTGCATTTACATTTTTTATTGTTAATCATTTGAACTTTGATCATCTAAAATCTAAATATGTACTAATACTGTGCAATGACCATCAAAAATGCAAATACCAGATACCTACGTACCAACAATCCCTTTAACCTGAAAACCTTATCTAGGTACATAAATATTTTGAACTTTTTTTGGTACCAGCTATAAGTTCATGTTGTTGTATTTGGTTTCCTAGTAGGCTTATTGAAAAGGTTTTTTAAGTCAGTCAGTCAGTCACGTGAGTGTAGACATGTACATAGGTTCTTACTTAACTTCTCTGTATTGAATTTTCTCATTAGTTTCCTTCGTTCTAATTTATTTCTCTCTGCAATGTGTGTAGGTATTGTGTATCTATCTAAAAGAAAATATCCCCCACAAAAACACAATTGTGTATTACCAGTTTATCAAACGGTATACAAGGAAATGAAATATATCAACATCCCCCACAAAAACACAAATGTGAAAAAAAGGCCAAGTTCCTGTCCAAAAATGTCGGCCCTTATAAGTGGTGAGATCAGAAAATTAAGGCCAAGTCTGCATTCCCAATTTTTCGTGTCTGCTGAAAATGCTGGATCTCAATTCCTTCAATCTTCTCTCAATTTCAACTTGGCAATGTTTTTCCTTGTCAAATTAATACCTAAATACGGTACTTGTCAACATGAAAATAAAAGGAAAACATTGCCAAGTTGAAATTGAGAGAAGGTTGAAGGAATTGAGATCCAGCATTTTCAGCAGACACGAAACATTGGGAATGCAGACTTGGCCTTTTTTTCACATTAGTGTTTTTGTGGGGGATCTCACTCCTTTTTTCTAAGTGTGTATTTACACATCATTAGTAGGTACAGATCTCCTTATTATCTAGCTATTTGCGAGCTTTTAAAAATTTTCCGTGAGTTGTTGTTGAATGTACTAATACTGTGCAATGACCATCAAAAATGCAAATACCAGATACCTACGTACCAACAATCCCTTTAACCTGAAAACCTTATCAGGTGTATATTTATAAGACAAGGACTCTGGATGAGTTAACGGGTGCTTCTTATCGCGAAATTCGTGCTATAGCCCAGGAAAGGCTAAATGTAGTATGCCGATTTTGCACACAGATTGAGTGTTTTCAAAATTAGGGCAATTTTTCGGATAGCGTTGTCTGCAACACCTGATCACCATCACAAACATAAAGTAAAGTAAACCTCATTTTGTTATCTTTCATTTAAAATAAATATCACTCTTTTATTTTTTACTTTCTATTTCTTTTCAAATACCTACGTATTCTGCAAATGTAATAGAAAGTCGTGTGATGTTCACACCAGATTTTTTCTTTCTCTCTCTCTTGATAGGAGGTTTAATCGTTTAATAGAAAAATCTCTAACTGCTTATCTTATCGTCCCAAAATCGAAGATAGAAGGACCAAATAGCAGAAAGCCAGCCGATCGGAGAAACCTTCTGTTTGTTCTGTTTACGTTTACCATAAAGGCCGGCCTGATATTGAGTGGCCGGCCTTACGTTACAGAATTACTATGGACTTTTTTTCCAAGTTATAATATCTATTAATTCCAGTCTCGACGCGACACTTCGTGGAAATTTTCAAATTGTCAACTTCCTACAGTCTACACAATTATTGCCATAGGGTTTCCATTCGCCCATATAGTCTCCGCCACTGAATTCACCTAGGTGTTCAATTCAGATGGTGCCCTGTTGCCCCTTGACCTAGAAATTTTCAAAGTTATTAACCCTTTCTGTTGAACTCTTATCTGCGCTGCGAAAATCTCCTAAATTCCCAAGGATTTTCTTGTCACGTTATTCTATGTAAATAGGTGACATCTATTGCCGTACTTTATCGGACAGATTTTCTCCTTGCGTTTTATCAATTAAATTTAAATAAATATGATTTTTCATGGATTAAAATACAAACCGGACAATAAAATAACAAAGGCATGGCATAAATAATTAATAAAATAATAAACATAAATTCATAAATCTAATACATATAGGTATAAAAGTGAATATTTGTTTGTGTGTGTGTTTGTTCGAACTTTATGCCTGGCCAAACCGCTCATCCCATCAGGATAAAATCCGCCCCGGGCGGGAATCGAACCCGCGGCCTAGCGCTTACAAGGCAGACGCACTACCAACAACTAAGCTAACTAGGCTGGCGATCCTTAGGCTTAAAGGTGCCATTATAAGATCTCTTTTCTCTTTCTGAATGATTTCTAATAGAATTTTTCCAAAGTTCAATGAACTCCTAGTAGGTAGGTATCATCTTCAATTAGGCTATTTTCCGGTTCGTTTTTGTTAAGCTACGCCGAGCAAGACCACTAAATGGATGAGTGACATGAACGGCCATGAATTTACTAGCAGAAATCCGGAGCGAAGCGACGATTTCTGCAATAAGTTGACAAAGTTTCATAGCAATCGGATAAGCGGTTTCCTCTTCTTCTCTTCTCCTCGAGATCTCTGCGTTGTAAGTCAAGTACACAAACCATTTCAACCATTGTCACCTCTGCCAAAGTACAAAACACAAGTGCTACCTCATAACGTGATGTAATGGTGCAGAAAATTAACTATGGTGCCCACTATACAGGGTGTTTAATTTATTAAGCAAAATATCATACAAACCTCTATGTGTGTTCATTTACACACTGTATATTTTTTGATGTGTACCTACAAAGTGAAGTAGTATTTGTTTTCCATACAATCCTATGTTTACACACTTAACCTAGACTTGAACCACCAACCTCCAGATCCACAATCCACAGTCCACTTTGCCAACAACTACATCACTGAGGTTAATCGAGGTCTAATTCTAAATAATGTTCAATTACATTAAATTTGAAGTTCGTGAGAATAGCCATTTTTACCACAGTTGCTGGCCGGTGCCAAGAATAAAAATGAACATCGGAAGAAGCATAGAGGCCTTTTTTCATCTTTAGAAATTAAGTAATTAACAGAATTCAAAAACGGCTGCCTTTCTCCTGTCCTATCTTCGTTTTCGGGACTGTAAGACCTTAGCAGTTACAGTTCCCTCTGTCAAACATCTTTATAAAAATCCCATCCGTTGAAAAGTTACGAGGGAAAGGCCGCCCTATGTGAAACACCCTGTATAAGAATAGGCCAGGGCAGAAGATACAGAACTCGTGATGATAAATGATCTCACAAATTCTACACCTACCACAATACAGACCACATTTTAATATACACACCTATATTGTCATTATATGAAATATTATATTGTTGGGTCGAAGTCATTTGTTTGTGACCTTCAGGCATTGAAACATATGCAGTAAATATTTCGAGATTTAAATTTCAAAACTATCGACGTTTTCATGGATATGAGAAAATAATTCCACTGGTGCTCTTGCCTTGCCAATGACAATGAAAACTTGGAATTTTCTATTTCGAAAAAGATTATATTATTTATTTGATAGGTACATGATGGTATGTAAATATAAAGAAAACAAGGAGAGTAAAATTTTGAAATTTTTCAATCATCCCAGATCCCAGATACATAAATGTACCAAGTGTCAGGCCAATTGACTCATTAAATGGCCCAAAAGTTCCAAGATTTGAGCCTTTCAGACAAACAGAGTTATCTCAAGTTAAACAAAACACGTACAAAAATAAATGCCCTCTGACACCAATTTTATGAAGTTGAGCAACTAGGAGCCATCACAGCATTACTAAATGCTTCCTTCGGAGCTTGTATTTTTCAATTTATTATAAAATCTTTTTTTACCAAACTGTGTGTTTAATTTTACAATAGCACATTGTAAACACTCACCCACATTAAATTGTGCATAGGATATTGTAAAAGTTACAATAGAAGAACACCCAAATAAGCATTTTTCAATAGGATAAGGAAAGTCGTGTGATGTTCACACCAGATTTTTATATATTAGATTTACCTAATATACAACATAGTTTATACATACATAGGTATATACCTACCTAGTTAGGTAGGTATAGTTACACTTTAGGTTTAGATTTTCAGGTGACATATGATTCCTTGCGTAGAGGTGGGATATGTATAGCATGATACTATGTTTGTATTATACGAATTATACAAATAATCCCTAATATGGTGTCATCTTGGCAGTCTGCTGTTGAGGAAGGCGGCGAGGTGACATTTGTGTATAAACTAAACTCCGAGTAAATGTCCGGGACACATCGCGTCCTCCCCGATGACTGTCGGTGCAATGGTAGGAGAACACACTTGTCCGACACCACTCCTAGCTACGGTCATACAGAACAGGGAATCTCCGCACTTCTTCGATAAGTTTTTCGCTCTCCATGTTGTACGAGTCAAGAACTTAACTGAACTAGATTGTGACGGTGTGGTGATATGTGTCCCGCCACGTTCAAATGCCTTGTTTTTCGTTCTCTCCATAATACGTCCAACACTCGGCCGTATATCAGGGAATCAGGGCGAGCTTGGTACGGTTATGTGTGTCCCGAACTTGAAACTTAATTCATTTCTTGAAAACATTTAACTTGAATTTTATATTTCAAGTACGAGTACATAGTACTACATAATGTATCTGTAGGTACACTTCTCTATGAAGAAAAATTTCGTAGATGTTTTTTGTGTGATCACAATTGACAACTGGGTTGTGGGATCAATTAATTCTGCGTCGATTGTTGTTTATGATTTCCCAAGTCTTCAATTATAGTGTGTGTGTGTGTGTGTGTGTGTGTGTGTGTGTGTGTGTGTGTGTGTGTGTGTGTGTGTGTGTGTGTGTGTGTGTCCTTCTGTCTGTCTGTAAACAAAATATCTCGAGAATGGTAAGAGCTAGAGACTTGAAATTTGGCATGCAGCTGTCAAATGTGACAAGGATGCCACACGAAACTTTTAGTTAAGATCGGTGCAACGCTTGGCGGCGTTTCGGCCGCTTTTTGGCGGTTTTCGGTGTAATTCAATAACATCTCGGGAACGGTATAAGCTAGAGACTTGAAATTTGGTATGAAGTCCACAAATGTGACAAGGATGAAACACAAAGGTTAGGATAAGTGCTGCAGTTGGCGGCATTTCGACCGCTTTTTGGCGGTTTTCAGCCATACTGACTAAACGGTTAGAGATATTGTAAAAGTTACAATAGAAGAACACCCAAATAAGCATTTTTCAATAGGATAAGGAAAGTCGTGTGATGTTCACACCAGATTTTTATATATTAGATTTACCTAATATACAACATAGTTTATACATACATAGGTATATACCTACCTAGTTAGGTAGGTATAGTTACACTTTAGGTTTAGATTTTCAGGTGACATATGATTCCTTGCGTAGAGGTGGGATATGTATAGCATGATACTATGTTTGTATTATACGAATTTTTTTTTTTTTTATGTTAATTAAGATTGAAAATCATGGAGGAACAAATCTAGACAGACAAAATCGATTAAAAAAAGTCGATTTTTCGATTTGAAATTTAAACCCGCGTTCAAAAAGATTGCGGAAGCCGTTTCTATATATTTTTTGTATCTAACCTAGATAGGTAGGTACTGTTCTAATAAACCATTGTGCATTGTGTACAATTTAACGTAGATACATAGAGTAACGAATAGCTCAAGAGCTTGAGAATCTATCCATCTATATATGTATATAAAAGAGAAATATGGACGGGTCATTTATGTATGTCTGTCCGAATTGTTTAGAGAAAACTATGATATAATATATCGAAAAAGTGTCAGCGAAGACCCCCAGTAAAATTGTCGTATCCAGACCTTTAAAATTCCCAACCGTTCCCGAGATATGGGATATATCGAAAAAGTGTCAGCGAAGACCCCCAGTAAAATTGTCGTATCCAGACCTTTAAAATTCCCAACCGTTCCCGAGATATGGGTCTTTTCTGGCGGCCAAAATGTCCCATAAGAAATACACAGGGAGTAGAGACTCGAAGACTCAACGCGAGGAGAATTTTTTTTCTCCAGCAGAGTTTAAAGCTTCATTTTTAGTCCGTCCTTCCTTTATTATTACGATAGTAATAAAAAAAGGTATAGTGGACGGGCTAATCGGGCTATTGTTATTGTATTCGCTTCGGTGTTGTCAGTCTGTCACTCTGTCTGTCCCCATAGAAGGACTTATCCAAAACTGGTCGACCTATATGTCAAATTAAAGGTCTTTTTACCAGGAACACGAAAGTGGCGGTGCAAATTTTGTCCAGAGAACCATAACGCCAAAAAACCAAAAAAATTGGGGTATTTTTTCACATTTTCTCACACAAAAAAATGAGCTCTGATCTCGAAATTCGTCGCGACGACCTATAAACTCAAAGCGAGAAAGTTTTAGATAACAATTCAGTCGATAATATAAAACCGGTTTTAGTGTCACCTAGGTTAAGCTACGCCGAGCAAGGCCAATAAATAGATGGGTAAAGGAATAAAGGGAGAACGGGCTCTAGTCTTGATTTTAAATCATTACATAAAAGTAAAATCAAAAATCAAATCAAGAATAATAATAAGCTGAATATTAAACAAATTAGGTAGGTACATATGTAGGTACTGATTTTCTTTAACCACGATTGAACAAACTACGGGCTAAAAAATTCCCGGAGGGACGGGCCCAGCTTGTTAGTTTTTTATGTTTTTACTTTTCCTCCGTTGAACATTCGAATTCGCTTTGATTGAAAGAAAAATATTTTGAGCTTTACGACTGAATCTACCTACACCTACACATACATTATCTGCCTATAGTTAGGTATTTATGGTAAATACTTTTTTCCTTATGTACCTAATACCTAAATTTATTTTAAAATTCATGTTTTTCAATAGAGATTTATGTAATCAAAATGTACATAGGTACCTATTTGAGTACAACACATAATGGCTTCTTTTTTAGTCCGTCCTTCCTTTATTATTAGTAATAATAAAAGGTATAGTGGACGGACTATTGTATTCGCTTCGGTGTCGTCTGTGTGTCTGTCTGTCTGTCTGTTCCCATAGAAGGACTTATCCAAACCTGGTCGACCTGTATATCAAATTAAAGGTCTTTTTACCAGGATCACGAAAATGGTGGTGCAAATTTTGTCCAGAGAACCATAAAGCCAAAAAACCGAAAAAACTGGTTTTTGGGGGATTTTTTTCACATTTTCTCACACAAATTAGCTCTGATCTCGAAATTTGTCGCGACGACCTATGAACTCAAAGCGAGAAAGTTTTAGATAACACTTCAGTCGTTATTTTAAGACCAGTTTTAGCGTCACCTGTGTTAAGCTACGCCGAGCAAGGCCACTAAATGGATGGGTGACTTAAACATTATATTGCGAATAAAGGGAGAACGGGCTGTAGTCTTGATTTTAAATCATTACATGAAAGTAAAATCAAAAAATCAAATCAAGAATAATAATAAACTGAATATTAAACAAGTTAGGTAGGTACATAGGTACTGATTTTCTCTAATCACGATCGAATAAACTGGGGGCTAAAAAAATCCCGGAGGGACGGGCCCAGCTTGTTCTAAAAGGTGTAAGGCCAATAGGGAGCGCGTAGTGGCATTTTTTCTGGTGAGGATTCCTACTGACGGAGAAATTTTTCTTTTACTAAAATATTCTAAACCGTGGCGAAGCACGGGTAACCTGCTAGTAATATACATACATGCTCTGAATATAAAGGCTCTTCTCACAGTAATGCCTATCTTCCTTGTAGCTATCTACCTATGTGTGTCTACGCGTACCTGCAACGTACATACAAGGTACAGGGTGGTCTAGAGTTACCTGACGGTTTTGATTTGCCCATTACTTTGTTATTACTTGTCGTAGCTTGTTGAAATTAATATCACTAAGTTCAGAACTAAATGAGCTTTTGTTACAATGTAGTCGTGGACCCCACAACATCGAACTCGCTGTGGTGGCATTTCTTAAAAGTAGTGCAATGCCTATCCTTTAAAGTGGAACTTACTAATATTATAGGTAATCATCAACTTGACTCGTCTCATTCTGTCACTTTCATGTTTTTTTATTGACTAGAAAATAATTACCATCAATTTTGAAGAAGCCATGTTACCCCTCCTCCTATCTATCTATCATGTTCATGTACAATGTACATACTAATTATATCTGTTACTTCACCGCTTTATTAGTTTTATTACTTTTTTCACTTCATTCTCTATCGGTTTTTTTCACTCTCAGTTTCATAAAATATTTCTCTATTGAAAATAATCCTTTACATGAAAAAAATCTATCTAGTGCTGTGAATTCTGATTTCTCCTCGAGATTTTGATCATTTTGCTTTTAATCTCGCAATGATCTTTGATACGTTTTTCAAAGTCGTCATCTTGCTGTATTTACTGACAATCGATGTGTGCTATATTCAAATTTACGAGCTTTTTATCGTTATTTTAAAATGATAAATAATTTTACTGTTTTTCCTTCCGAGAACATTCATTTGGTGCGATTTTGATTAACTTGGGAGAAAAAATTGTTGTGATTTTTTTCGTGATTTTTTTAAAAAATCAACCGGAATTGTGAAGCGTATCAAAGGAGAAAGTTTCAAGTCGTCAAACTCCGCGTCCTCTAGTTATTAGGTACATTTTACGTGATTTGAAGTTTTTATTTTATCTAACGTAACTCTTAAGAAAAGTATTTTGACTGACGGAGCGGAGACGGAGGTTGAATCTATTCATCATGGATAACAAAAACTTTTCTATGGACAGCGAGCTTGGGGATAAAGCGACCATCCCAATGATGAATAATAATAACAATGTGAAACCCATGGAAGATAAACCCAAGGACATGAAAATTAACATGGATGAGACTGGAAACCTCAGCAGAATGAGTTCGGTACAGGAATCTAGAACCTATAACTTCGGAAACAATGATTTTATCTGTAAGTATCGGTAATTCGGTATAATATACACAACTAGCTGAATTCCGCTAGTTCATCCCGAGGCATGGCCAAACTTGTAGCAAAGGGATAGCCGAACTTGTAGAAAATAAAAAATATGGTCACGCTGCGCGCTCCCTATTAGCTGCATAGTTATCAAAACTAAAAACATAAACGAAACTCGAAATGTTGGTTGAGAGCGGAACATTTTTCTCCCGCAGTCTCTGCACTCTGTATTTCTTATGGTGATTTTAGCGATCAAATCTCAGGATCAGGATCTCAGCTTTCTAGGTGTTGTGGTTCTCGAGATAGAGCGATCAGTGTGTGAAATGTGAACGGATCTTGATTTTATAATATAAGATTACTTTCCGTGTCACATCATTATACAATAGATCAGTTGCGCTTAATACTTGGGTGATGTTTCAAAGTCATAGAGCAGGAAAAATGAGGACCAACGGAATTTTTCTTTTTCTTCTACGACTTCTAGATCCCGAGATAAATCGATTTAAAAAATACCGGTAAATCGTGAACTTTGACGTCACGGCATACGCTCCCGTAGGCGATGACGTCACATCAAATGTCCCGAGTCCCGAGCAAAGCTCCCTCGCAGGCAACGCATTATTGTGTTTGTGCGCACTGCGCATACGTTTCTGCACAGTTCTTTCTGCTCCTCCGCCAGCGCGCTTGCATGGTGGCGCTACCTAACGGACGAAAAAAACAACTGCGTAAAGTCTGACGTCACACATATTTGAACTCTTTCATTAGAACGGAAAATAAAAATTGAATTTTCGACCTTTTACAGTGTTATTTTTTCGGAGTATTGAGTATTGACCTCAGATTTGGATTTTTCTCAACTTTTTATATAGGAATCGACCATTTATTTATAATTTTTACCCATTTGCAACTGCTCCATTGTCGACCACTCATGCTCAGACGGTCTGAGCGTGAATTGCGGGCTTTATTAGATCTGCTGGTTTCTGCCAGTGTAGGCGCCAGGTCGCGGGTTTGATTCCCTCATGAGTTTAAAGAAAGAAAAAAAAGATGACTCTTTCACTGCCGTTTTATATTTCGCAGCAATGAAACAAATGCTACATTAAGACTCATGTGGCCTGTATATGGTTGCATGCCCCCGTAGTATGTCCCTCATCAGATGGGCGATAAGAGACACACTACTTCCATTTAGGTGCTGGGTCAACAGGTCAACACGAGAACACCAGAAAGTAACTTGTTGAAATATAGCGTGAATTGCGGGCTTTATTAGATCTGCTGGTTTCTGCCAGTGTAGGCGCCAGGTCGCGGGTTTGATTCCCTCATGAGTTTAAAGATGACTCTTTCACTGCCGTTTTATATTTCGCAGCAATGAAACAAATGCTACATTAAGACTCATGTGGCCTGTATATGGTTGCATGCCCCCGTAGTATGTCCCTCATCAGATGGGCGATAAGAGACACACTACTTCCATTTAGGTACTGGGTCAACAGGTCAACACGAGAACACCAGAAAGTAACTTGTTGAAATATGTATTGGTTTGCCGGGCAGTGGCAATACCATACCCAATCCATTTTCGATTATTTAATAATGCTGACAAGGCAATGTACGCGAAAGCGATGCTTTGTCTGGTCTAACAGCGAACGTAAAAGACAGAGCTTCGCGAGTCGGCCTAACGCGCACTTGTATATTGTTGAAATATGTATTTTCAATCGAAATATGAGTGCAATTTTTACTTTCTATTATTTTTATTATTATTATTTGTCGATGATGGTATTCAACCCGAATGAGTTTGTCATCAAAATCTCGGATAAATCCTCGAGTTTGGTTGGTGACAATGAAAAAGTAAATATTTTTGATAATTATTAGTTATATTTTACTACCACTTATGGCCTTGATGCTTAGCGTGTAATCAAATAAATAAATAAATAATATTGACCAACAAGTCAATAAAATATAGCCTAACTACCTCAATGTTGTAGCTATGCAAATTAATGTAGATAAAGATAATACTCAACTCATGTCCACAAGTACAACTGCCAAGGTGTAACTTTACTTTGAACTTATGAGTAGACGCTCAATATTCCTTTATACATAACGTACATAGTTAGGCTTAGCGTGTAATCAAATAAATAAATAAATAATATTGACCAACAAGTCAATAAAATATAGCCTAACTACCTCAATGTTGTAGCTATGTAGGTATGCAAATTAATGTAGATAAAGATAATACTCAACTCATGTCCACAAGTACAACTGCCAAGGTGTAACTTTACTTTGAACTTATGAGTAGACGCTCAATATTCCTTTATACATAACGTACATAGTTTCTCGTGAAAAGAGGACAACAAAGGTCTATTTAGCGTAACAGACAGACATTTTTCTAATGTGATTTTTGGAATCGGGGATGCATTAGGAGTAAGAATAACTAAAAATTTCATGAATCTAAGCGATGTACAGACAAATCTACAATTTTATTTATATAGATGTATGATGTATGTATATCCACCCGTTGAGTAAGAATAACTAAAAATTTCATGAATCTAAGCGATGTACAGACAAATCTACAATTTTATTTATATAGATGTATGTATATCCAGAGTAAGAATAACTAAAAATTTCATGAATCTAAGCGATGTACAGACAAATCTACAATTTTATTTATATAGATGTATGTATATCCACCCGTTCCCCGAAAATTAGTAGACCTACATATGAAGGGTAAATGTATATATATATGCCTAGAAATCGTAGGTCGAAACCTCCACAAGTTAGATTGAGAGGTTTCCCATGGAGAAGGAGCTGGGTTTGAAGAGGATATAGGTAATGGACATTGGACACCACACTCTGGTACAAGGGTTGAGGTTCTCGTTCTCTATTGAACATCTCTACAAACCAGTTAATAGCTCAAATTTGTTTTGCCAATTTTATTATTTTTTCTCGTCTCAAGCTCAAGATCTTCGCAGACTTGAACAAGGTTAATTTGTATTTATTCATCCCACGTGACTTGGTTCAGACGCGGGTAGTAGGTGTAGGTATTTACCTACCTACAAACACTACATAGACATACCCATATCCCCATATGTATGTAGTAGGTATTACTTAGATGTTAATAGAATTACCAACTCTGATCTAACTACACATTTACGTAATTCCGTCGACCGAGTCGACCCAAAACTGAACCCTGTCACTCACCCCTCTTGCTCTTGGTAGGTATGTCTATTGAGTCTTTACGTAATTCCGTCGACCGAGTCGACCCAAAACTGAACCCTGTCACTCACCCCTCTTGCTCTTGGTAGGTATGTCTATTGAGTCTATTCTTACCTATATGTAGACTGAGGCCTGACGCATATGGATAGCGTAGTCGCGTGACTTTCAGTTGCGCGGACTCACGCCATTGAAAACCCAAATCTATAAAAATGATGCAGTCCTCTCACACTTTAGGAGACCTTATAGACTTTAGCCAGGATCTCTGGGCTCACAAGCTGCATCCAACCAGCAAAGGCTCAGAGAAGGTTAGGACAGAATCTAGCCAAATCAGTATTTTCAATCGAAATATGAGTGCAATTTTTACTTTCTATTATTTTTATTATTATTATTTGTCGATGATGGTATTCAACCCGAATGAGTTTGTCATCAAAATCTCGGATAAATCCTCGAGTTTGGTTGGTGACAATGAAAAAGCAAATATTTTTGATAGTTATTAGTTATATTTTACTACCACTCCGTCACACATATTTGAACTCTTTCATTAGAACGGAAAATAAAAATTGAATTTTCGACCTTTTACAGTGTTATTTTTTCGGAGTATAAAGTATTGACCTCAGATTTGGATTTTTCTCAACTTTTTATATAGGAATCGACCATTTATTTATAATTTTTACCCATTTGCATCTGCTCCATTGTCGACCACTCATGCTCAGACGGTCTGAGCGTGAATTGCGGGCTTTATTAGATCTGCTGGTTTCTGCCAGTGTAGGCGCCAGGTCGCGGGTTTGATTCCCTCATGAGTTTAAAGAAAGAAAAAAAAGATGACTCTTTCACTGCCGTTTTATATTTCGCAGCAATGAAACAAATGCTACATTAAGACTCATGTGGCCTGTATATGGTTGCATGCCCCCGTAGTATGTCCCTCATCAGATGGGCGATAAGAGACACACTACTTCCATTTAGGTGCTGGGTCAACAGGTCAACACGAGAACACCAGAAAGTAACTTGTTGAAATATGTATTGGTTTGCCGGGCAGTGGCAATACCATACCCAATCCATTTTCGATTATTTAATAATGCTGACAAGGCAATGTACGCGAAAGCGATGCTTTGTCTGGTCTAACAGCGAACGTAAAAGACAGAGCTTCGCGAGTCGGCCTAACGCGCACTTGTATATTATTTTAACGTTGAATTTCTCAAAAATAAAACCACCGCC
>NW_007378408.1:78872-80785 GCF_000475195.1 Diaphorina citri | reverse complement strand
GCTTTATAGGCGCTTAGGATGCTACAAAAGGGTTCCCATGCCACAGCACTGTACAGAGTTTAGCCAGTACGATAAAAAATGAAGATTTAGAACACCCTATAATAAAAAGTTAAGTGAAGTAAAAACTTAACAAAGCGCCGACAGCGCTTTAGCGTTTGTCAGTTTTTACTGTTTACTTCATTTAACTTTTTTATAATAGTGGTCCTCAAACTATTTTTTGTCGTACTTTAAACTATACATGTGTGCATGAAATTTATATATTTCCTCTATTATTCTGCTCAAGGTGCTGTGGCGTGCTGTTCATTTTATCTCTACTTAACTTATTTAAATTATTTGTAATTTATCTTTCATTTTTTTGTCGTCACTAAACTTATACAGGTGTCTGTGCATAGAAATTTACTTTAATATCCTAAGCGCCCTAAAGCGCTTGTGGCGCTTGTCAAGGGGTTTTTACTTTCACTTAAACTGTTTTCATTATAGTGGGGGTTGTTTAAAATCTTCATTTTTTATCGGATAAAACTATAGCCAGTGTGTGCATGGTTAAACCTTTTGTAGGAGGCTAAGCGCCCTAAAAGCGCCTATGTAACT
The DNA here is from genome assembly GCF_000475195.1 of Diaphorina citri. NCBI lineage: Eukaryota > Metazoa > Arthropoda > Insecta > Hemiptera > Psyllidae > Diaphorina > Diaphorina citri. Next base: position 80,197 of record NW_007378408.1, on the reverse strand, counting down.
CGTTTAGCGTTTGCGGCCTATAACCTGGGTTTAGCTTTTTTATATACTCTGGGGTATTCTAAACCCTCGTTTTTTTGTGGAGTCAAACTATCCAGTTGTGAACATAATATGTCGTGAACGAACATTATAGCGCAAACAAACGCTTAAGGACGCTTTTGGGCTAGCGTTTTAAAACTTCACTCATAGCTAATATGGAAGTTTAAACGTACCTTTGGAAAACATGTAGGATTCGCGGATTTCGCGAACACCGCGCAAATCGCAAACAGCGAAATATTGGACCAAATCGAAAAAATAATGAGACCATAAAATTTGGGAGCAAAAAACACTCAGATTTGATAGGTCACACTTCTACTTTATAAGCACTTTTGTGATTCGCGTTTTTCGCGAATTCCGCGAAAACCGCGAATCGCAAAAATTCGAGTGAGTAGTCAATTATACTTCAAATTTAACGTAGAAAACGAATATGCAATAAAAAATAGGGGTTCTAATTTAAAAATCCAAAGTTGGTTTCGCGAAGTCCACGACTTCGCGAAATTTTTCGCGAATCGCGATATTGCCAAAATGTCCGCTTTAAAAATCAAAAAGTTACGGGTTTTTTTGTTTTTCGAAATTTCGAACAGGCTCCGAGAAAATCAATTGAAGCATAAATTCTGGGACACCCTGTATATTTTTTACTTTCTATTACTAAAGTAATTTAATTTGGAAGGATGGCTGTGTAACTTTGTGAAAGTCATTTCCTTTGCATTAATTCAATTCCCCTCAGCTCATGGCAAGAGTGTTGACGCGACCCAGGAAATCCTTGCAGTAGGAGTTTGTAACTTGGCTAGTTGCTTCTTCCAAGCTTATCCAGTGAGTGGATCCATATCCAGATCAGCAGTACAGAGTGTATCTGGAGTTAGAACCCCTATGGTGGGGATATACACAGGTAACACTAACATATCCAGATCAGCAGTAGAGAGTGTATCTGGAGTCAGAACCCCTATGGTGGGGATATACACAGGTAACACTAACATATCCAGATCAGCAGTAGAGAGTGTATCTGGAGTCAGAACCCCTATGGTGGGGATATACACAGGTAACACTAACATATCCAGATCAGCAGTAGAGAGTGTATCTGGAGTCAGAACCCCTATGGTGGGGATATACACAGGTAACACTAACATATCCAGATCAGCAGTAGAGAGTGTATCTGGAGTCAGAACCCCTATGGTGGGGATATACACAGGTAACACTAACATATCCAGATCAGCAGTAGAGAGTGTATCTGGAGTCAGAACCCCTATGGTGGGGATATACACAGGTAACACTAACATATCCAGATCAGC
>NW_007378408.1:66721-78403 GCF_000475195.1 Diaphorina citri | reverse complement strand
GATTCGCGAAGTCCGCGAATCGGGTACCAACTTTAGATTTTTAAATAAGAACCCCTATTTTTTTATTGCATATTCGTTTTCTACGTTAAATTTGAAGTATAATCGACTACTCACTCGATTTTTTGCGATTCGCGGTTTTCGCGGAATTCGCGAAAAACGCGAATCACAAAAGTGCTTATAAAGTACAAGTATGACCTATCACATCTGAGTGTTTTTTGCTCCCAAATCTTATGGTCTCATTATTTTTTCGATTTGGTCCAATATTTCGCTGTTTGCGATTTGCGCGGTGTTCGCGAAATCCGCGAATCCTACATGTTTTCCAAAGGTACGTGTGTGACATATCAAATCATGCTATTTTTTACTTCTAAATCTTGTGGTGATATTATTTTTTCAATTCACTTCATTTTTGACTGTTCGCGGATTTCGCGAACACCGCGAACAGTCAAAAATGAAGTGAATTGAAAAAATAATATCACCACAAGATTTAGAAGTAAAAAATAGCATGATTTGATATGTCACACACGTACCTTTGGAAAACATGTAGGATTCGCGGATTTCGCGAACACCGCGCAAATCGCAAACAGCGAAATATTGGACCAAATCGAAAAAATAATGAGACCATAAAATTTGGGAGCAAAAAACACTCAGATTTGATAGGTCACACTTCTACTTTATAAGCACTTTTGTGATTCGCGTTTTTCGCGAATTCCGCGAAAACCGCGAATCGCAAAAATTCGAGTGAGTAGTCAATTATACTTCAAATTTAACGTAGAAAACGAATATGCAATAAAAAATAGGGGTTCTAATTTAAAAATCCAAAGTTGGTTTCGCGAAGTCCACCGAATTCCGCGAAAACCGCGAATCGCAAAAATTCGAGTGAGTAGTCAATTATACTTCAAATTTAACGTAGAAAACGAATATGCAATAAGAAATAGGGGTTCTAATTTAAAAATCCAAAGTTGGTACGCGATTCGCGGACTTCACGAAATTTTTCGCGAATCGCGATATTGCCAAAATGTCCGCTTTAAAAATCAAAAAGTTTCGGGTTTTTTTGTTTTTCGAAATTTCGAACAGGCTCCGAGAAAATCAATTAAAGCATAAATTCTGGGACACCCTGTATATTTTTTACTTTCTATTACTAAAGTAATTTAATTTGGAAGGATGGCTGTGTAACTTTGTGAAAGTCATTTCCTTTGCATTAATTCAATTCCCCTCAGCTCATGGCAAGAGTGTTGACGCGACCCAGGAAATCCTTGCAGTAGGAGTTTGTAACTTGGCTAGTTGCTTCTTCCAAGCGTATCCAGTGAGTGGATCCATATCCAGATCAGCAGTACAGAGTGTATCTGGAGTCAGAACCCCTATGGTGGGGATATACACAGGTAACACTAACATATCCAGATCAGCTGTACAGAGTGTATCTGGAGTCAGAACCCCTATGGTGGGGATATACACAGGTAACACTAACATATCCAGATCAGCAAATATGAAGAAATACTACTAAATTGTAAATTACTTGACAAAGGAAAAGAGAAAAAATGCACCTACCACTGGATATTATACCTATTAATATTGCTACCTATTCTAAGAACAATATATGTATACAATATGGAATCTTATATTATAAAATGAGATCAATAATCGATAATGTGACTAGAATGACTAATATAAATAAATGTATGACTATGTTAATATTATTCAGCTGTTTTATTTCATTTCATGTTTCATTTTTATAGTTAAGATATTCGGTTATACTGTAGAATGCTTTATCTAATAAAAATTCTTTCAAGTGGAGTTTCAGGTTTAATATTTGTTCATCTTTATTTAGTGTGATGTATTTGTTGTATATCGCTCTGATTTTATAATCTGGACTATTTAGCACATATGTGTATTTGGTTTTTGGTATGTTAAGTATTTTATTATGTGTTTCTCTTGTACTATATTTGTGTTGTCTTTCATGGGATTCAAAGAAGTCCTGGTAATATTTATGTACGAACATTATGGCTTCAAAAATATATATGCATGGAAATGTTAGTATTTTGTTTTGTTTAAAAATTTCAACACAGGAGTCTCTTTGTTTTTTCCCGAAAATTGCTCTGAGTGCAGCTTTTTGGCTTTTAAATACCCTTTCACTATCTGTGGTGTTTCCCCAAAATATGATACAATAACTGATGTTGGAGTGTACATATGCGTAATAGGCTGTGATTGCTGCTTTTTTGTTTACTTCATTTGCTATTGTTTTTAATGCGTAGGTGTAGGAGTTTATCTTTTTTACTATGTTATCTATGTGGGTTTTAAAATTAAGATTTCTGTCTATTGTTACTCCTAAGAATTTGGATGTGTTTTGTTCTTTTAGTTCAATTATTCCTCTGTTTATTTTAAAATTTCCATTGTTGTTATTTTTAGTTGTCCGTTGGAAGTTCATTATGTTAGTTTTATCTATGTTTTCTATTAGGTCGTTTTTTGTGAAATATTCGTTAAGTGTATTTAACATTTTTTCTACTTCTTGTTCCATTTTGTTTTCTTTGTTTCTCATTATTATAGATGCATCGTCAGCAAATAATGATATTATGTATTCTTTTATTAGTAGTGGTGCATCATTAATATATAATATGAACAGAAGCGGTCCTATAATTGAACCTTGTGGAACCCCTTTATTGTTTTCCAACCAGTCTGAATATATATATTTTTCTATATGTTTGTTCTGTGTGTTTCTTATTTCATGTTTGTATAGATCTTTACCTTTTCCATTATGTGCTGAGTTTGGTGTTGTATGTTTTCTTTCGTTGTTTTTTTCTATTACTATCCTTTGTTTTCTTTTTTCTAAATATGATTTAATTAATTCATTGATTGGACCTCTGAAACCCATTATTTCTAGTTTTTTAAGTAGTATTTCATGATTAACCCGGTCAAATGCTTTGCTTAGATCTATTTGTAAACTAATTACTTTTTCTTTATTATTTAGTCCTTCTACTATATTTGATACTATTTGATATATAGCTCGTGCAGTATTTCGACCTTTGTAAAAACCGTTTTGGTTATTGCATATTATTTCATTATCTTCTATGAATTTAAACATTTGTTTTATTAGTATTTTTTCGAGAATTTTTGAAATGTTTGGTAGTAATGATATAGGCCTATAATTGGTCTGCCTTGTCGCGAGTTTGATTCCCGCCCGGGGCGTATTTTATCTTATGAACATAAGGTTCATAAGGTTCGTTCTCGGAACGGCTGGCTTTCTCCTATCCTATCTTCCTTCTCTCTTGGCTTTCGCGACGGAAAGATTTTATGTTCGAAGCATTTATTTATAATTTTGCTAATTGGTTCACTTATTGTTTCGGAACATTTTTTCAGTAGGGAAATTGGGATAAGACTTCAGCATTTACAGTTCCCTCTATAAAACCTCTTTTTTAAAACATGAAACAAACTTACATACAAACTGCATGCAAAATTGTCGAGTTTAATATTTTGGAACTAATTTTGTCCACTGATTTGAGTGAAATTGAGTTAAACTTACAAATGCAAAGTCTAATTTCATGAATCTACATATCTTCTTACAGAGTCGTGTAGGCATTGAGTATCTGCTTCTAACTCCAGACAGGTGTCTAATATTCCCCTCTGTGGATTATGTGAGTAACCTAGTGACCAAGCATAGCATCAAGCAGGGAATTCCTGTTGTGGTCGACTGCTCGCATATCTACGGAGCTGACTTCACAGCTGCCAAGGTAAGACAAACTTTGAACTTTCCTGTGTATGTATGTCTTCCAGAGTTCCAGACCAAGAAATCAATGAAATAGATTTCGGATCTAGAGCTTGGTTTGGTGTTTCAGGCCAAGTCAATTCATAATCAAGGAACGACTTGTGTGATGAGCATTAAAATTCGTTTTCTGCAACCTAGTTAGCTTGGTTGGTAGCGCGTCTGCAATGTAAGCACTAGGCCGCGGGTTCGATTCACGCCCGGGGCGGATTTTATCCTGAACGGATAATGTTCGTACTCATCCTGTTATCCTTCGATTTCGGGACGATAAGACCTTAGCAGTTACAGTTCCCTCTACAAACCTCTTTAAAAAAAAAAAAAAATCATTTTACTTTGCTTCCAGGTCATTGAGGTTCTATGTCAGAACTTCTCACGCCGAGGGCAGCCCCTGTTCTTTTTCAATTTGAAGCCCAGCGTAGTGGCAGTGTTTGAGGGGGTTCAACCCAAGGACTTTGTAGTTTACTATGACTCGCGAGAACTTGATCATTTGTTGAGAAGTAAAATGTAAGTCATCATCAAGAGTTTCTCAAGAAACACCAGAGGGACACTAACTTAAATTCAATAGAAATATGTCAACACAAGACTGTGGCATTGCTGTGTTTTCTTTTTCAGGGATCAAAGAAAGAATTGAGGACAAGTTGGATGAGATAAAAAAGGAAAGACAGCAGAAAATAAATGAGAAGAAATTATCACTAAATAAACATCCTGAACCAGCATTACCTGTGAATGAAGAATCAAATGAAGCAAATGAAAACAAGAAGAAAACAGAAGTAGTTATTGAGAAGAAAACACAGGAGATAGAAGAGAAAACTGAGAAAGGTAATAACCATCTCCATCATCAACTAAGCTTACTGAAGTTAAGCAATAGTGTGTGTGGTTGGTAACTGGATGGGCGACTGTTTGGAACAAACCAATCAAGAGGTATTGACAATGAAGACACAATTTATACCTAGACTAGCAAAATACAAAATCATTTAGTTATACCTTAGACCTTACTTTTTAGTCCGTCCTTCCTTTATTATTACAATAGTAATAAAAAGGTATAAGGGTTGGACTATTGTATTTGCTTTGGTGTCTGTCAGTCGGTCGGTCTGTCCCCATAGGAGGACTTATCCAAACCTGGTCGACCTATATATCAAATTAAAGGTCTTTTTACCAGGATCATGAAAATGGTGGTGCAAATTTTATCCAGAAAACCAAAACAACTGTCTGGTCGACCTATATATCAAATTAAAGGTCTTTTTACCAGGATCATGAAAATGGTGGTGCAAATTTTATCCAGAAAACCAAAACAACTATTTTTTGGGGGATTTTTTTCACATTTTCTCACACAAATGAGCTCTGATCTCGAAATTTGTCGCAACAAACTTGTTTTTGGGGGATTTTTTTCACATTTTCTCACACAAATGAGCTCTGATCTCGAAATTTGTCGCAACGACCTATGAACTCAAAGTTTTTCCACATTTTCTCACACAAATGAGCTCTGATCTTGAAATTTGTCGCGACGACCTATGAACTCAAAGCGAGAAAGTTTCTTCACATTTTCTCACACAAATGAGCTCTGATCTCGAAATTTGTCGCGACGACCTATGAACTCAAAGCGAGAAAGTTTTAGATAACACTTCAGTCGATCATTTAAGACCGGTTTTAGCGTCACCTATGTTAAGCTACGCCGAGCAAGGCCAATAAATGGATGGGTGAGTTAAACATTATATTGGTAATAAAGGGATATTTTATGTATATTATCTTGAGGATATGAACAGTCGCACCAGCTTGTAGTAGTGTTTAGAAAACATGTTATGATAGCAATGGTATATAATTCCGACGCGACGAGTTAAAGTGTGTTAAAATACTATCTGGAGTCAGAACCCCTATGGTGGGGATATACACAGGTAACACTAACATATCCAGATCAGCTATACAGAGTGTATCTGGAGTGACACAGACCACAAGCGTCCAATGTAGCAGTTGTCTCATCGCTACGAAATAAAAACGGCGGTGAAACACTCATCTTTACTATCAAATCTGAGTGTTTTTTGCTCCCAAATCTTATGGTCTCATTATTTTTTCGATTTGGTCCAATATTTCGCTGTTTGCGATTTGCTCAATGTTCGCGAAATCCGCGAATCCTACATGTTTTCCAAAGGTACGTGTGTGACATATCAAATCATGCTATTTTTTACTTCTAAATTTTGTGGTGATATTATTTTTTCAATTCACTTCATTTTTGACTGTTCACGGTGTTCGCGAAATCCGCGAATCCTATAATTCATTTAAAGGTACGTGTGTGACATACCAAATCATGCTGTTTATGCTATTTTTTACTTCTAAATTTTGTGGTGATATTATTTTTTCAATTCACTTCATTTTTGACTGTTCGGACCTTAGTAGCGCGGACTCACGCCATTGAAAACCCAAATCTATAAAAATGATGCAGACCTCTCACACGTTAGGAGACCTTAGTAGCGCGGACTCACGCCATTGAAAACCCAAATCTATAAAAATGATGCAGACCTCTCACACTTTAGGAGACCTCAGTAGCGCGGACTCACGCCATTGAAAACCCAAATCTATAAAAATGATGCAGACCTCTGACACTTTAGGAGACCTCAGTGGCGCGACTCCGGTGTGAGACGATCAGTTTCATAGGTTTGGATTTTCAAGTCGCATCACGTGACTCCGCGCTACTTAAAGTGGCGCGACTACGCACCCATGTGCGGCAGGCCTTACAAATGTAGACGGGTGAGTTGACGGTCGACATCAACTGGAAACCGACATAAGTATGAAATTGGTCCCGATGACTGTTCGCGGTGTTCGCGAAATCCGCGAATCCTATAATTCATTTAAAGGTACGTGTGTGACATACCAAATCATGCTGTTTTTTTTTACTTCTAAACCTTCTGGTGATAATATTTTTTCAATTTACTTCATTTTTGACTGTTTGGCCTTACAAATGTAGACGGGTGAGTTGACGGTCGACATCAACTGGAAACCGACATAAGTATAAAATTGGTCCCGATCAAAAGATTTTAGTGGAATTGAAAATTTTTAGTAATTTCAGTGTAGATTGATGTCTACACTCTACACTGGGTCAGTGGTCCCGATCAAAAGATTTTGGTGGAATTGAAAATTTTTAGTAATTTCAGTGTAGATTGATGTCTACACTCTACACTGGGTCACAAGTCACAAGCTGATAGTGTGTATGTGTTTCAGACCAATATCGAGTCTAGAACTGTAGACGCAGTTCTGGTAATAACTGATGCTGTATTGTTTCAGTGGTGGAGGGCCCTGTGCTGCGTGGTCGTAAGATAAGTGTCCGAGAGAAAATCAACTCAGTCGGACCTTGGATTGAAGATCGGCTGGATCGCGTCTGTTCTAGAAAACAACTCACCAAACGTTTACCTATCACACGATGGTTACCTCAGTATTCTCTGGAGGATGGTATTGGAGATCTAGTGGCTGGTATTACTGTAGGACTCACTGTCATTCTGCAGGCCATTGCTTATAGTAACATCGCAGGACTAGAACCACAGGTTAGTATAGATAACGAGATAACCCTTCAACACTATGAGATACCATGCCTATCTTACGGACACGGAAAGTACATAAGTAATGCACAGGTTAGTATAGATAACGAGATAACCCTTCAACACTATGAGATACCATGCCTATCTTACGGACACGGAAAGTACATAAGTAATGGCCTATCTAATATTGCGAGATAACCCTTCAACACTATGAGATACCATGCCTATCTTACGGACACGGAAAGTACATAAGTAATGGTAATGGCCTATCTAATATTGGAGATCCGAATCCAAAGTTTCAGCCATTGGTCCATGTGTGTGTCTGTCTGTCTGTAAACAAAATATCTCGAGAAGGGTAAGAGCTAGAGACTTGAAATTTGGTATGTAGCTGTCAAATGTGACAACACGAAACTTTTGGTTAAGCCCGGTGCAACGCTTGGCGGTATTTTACCGCTTTTTGGCGGTTTTCGCTGTAATTTAACAATATCTCGGGAACGGTATGAGCTAGAGACTTGAAATTTGGTATATAGTTCACAAATGTGACAAGAATGTGACGTGAAACTTGGATGAGATAGGTGCTGCGGTTGGCGGTATTTTGACCGCTTTTTAGCGGTTTTCTACCGTTTTTTGGAGGTTTTCAGCTATATCGACTAAACGGTTAGAGGTATTGTAAAAGTTAGGGTAAAAGAACACTCAAATAAGCATCATTCAATAGGATAAGGAAAGTCGTGTGATGCTCACACCAGATTTTTTTTCTATTACTTCTCTGGAAGTAGCTTTTAAGTAATGGAAAAGCATTGTACGAGTAGGTAATCAGTGTAAGTTTTCTATTTTCAGTACGGACTCTATGGATCGTTTGTCGGGGCAATCATTTACATTTTCGTGGGCACTTGCAAGGATGTTCCGATGGGTCCTACAGCCATGGTGTCTCTAGTCACGTATCAAGCAGTCAAGGGCTACGGACCTCAGTTTGCAAATCTTCTCACCCTCCTGTCAGGCATTATACAACTCATGATGGGTGTGTTTGGATTAGGTGAGATTGATATTCGAATTATAATAATTACCTATGTAGGTATCTAGCTAGAGAATGCCAGCTTTTACATATAATACAATGTATGTAGTCTAATAGGATATTCCTATGACTTCTCATGTAATAGTTACTCGCTAACGTCAGACCCCATTGTTAATACCTATGGAATGTGATATTGATTTGTTTGTGAGCAGGTAAACACAACCTATAAGTTCAATTATCTACGAGTGCCTTATTACTAATCTAAATCCTAGCTATTATTTCTCTACACTCCACACTAAATCCAGTGTTTTTATTAGAAGTAGGGTCTTGGGTTTTAGGCCTAACTACTATAATTTCTGTACGTTGTGCTTGGTGTTATTTGTCAATTAAGGTTATTTATTATTTATATGCCCGCCTTCTAGTACTAGCTTTATTTACATGACCTTGGTGTTATTTGTCAATTAAGGTTATTTATTATTTATATGCCCGCCTTCTAGTACTAGCTTTATTTACATGACCTAATGTAGGATTAATGTAGGATTAGGTCATGTAGGTACTTCTTGCCCAATGAAAGCCCTCATATCTCATATTATGCTTGTTCTCAGGGATCATGCTGGACTTTATCTCGGGTCCTGTAGCCTCTGGCTTCACCAGTGCCGTAGCAATCATCATTACATCCTCTCAGATCAAAGACATACTCGGGATCAGTGGTGGAGGCGCTACTTTTGTTAAAATGTGGGTTAACATTATATCCAACATTGAGAACACAAGTTATCCTGATTTACTAGTCGGTGTAATATGTATTGCTGTGTCTCTTATGCTTAGGGTAAGTGCTTATCCAACTGATCGAGATAAAAGAATTATTAATAATAATAATCTGTTTCACCGACTTAGACTCATGGTGCTATTTAGGTGCTAGGTCAACACGAGAACACCAGAAAAAGTAACCCATTGAAATATTTGTAATCGAAAAACGTTTTTACTTCTTTTTTTTTTCTTCTTCCATTTTGAAGGAAATCGCGAAAATCCGGGTGGGTCATAAGAATGAAGATGATTCTCTGAGTGAACCTGACTTGACTTGGACTCAGAATACCATCAACAAGATCTTCTGGCTTATAGGAACCTCACGGAACTGTGTTATTGTGATAGCATCCGGCCTTGTGGGTTATTATATGTCACAAGATGGTCCTCCACCATACAAAATAGTAGGTGAGTGATATATTACACTGGTCTAGCATTCTAGAATATAAGAAAGAGATCAATATGCGTAGCGTATGTATGTACCTTATATTGAAATATTGAATACAATTTTTCGGCTCTGCTCAATCACCAACCTGCATTTTTTTTCAAAGAGGGAACTCTAACTGCCAAGGTCTTTTCGTCCCAAACGAAATAGAAGAGAGAAGGAAGACAGGATAGAAGAAAGCCAGCCGTTACGAGAACGAACATTATCCGTTCAGGATAAAATTCGGCTGAAACGGATCCCGCGACCTAGTGCTTACAAGGCAGACGCCAGCCAAGCTAACTAGGCTGGCGACCTACTTCTTAGTACCCTGGTACAATGGAGGAGTTGCAAATGGGTATAAATTATAAATAAATGGTCGATTCCTATATAAAAAGTTGAGAAAAATCCAAATCTGAGGTCAAAACTCCGAAAAAATAACTGTAAAAGTTCGAAAAGTCAATTTTTAATTGCCGTTCTAATGAAAAAGTTCAAAGAGTTGTGACGTCAGATTTCACGTCTAAATGCACAGAAACGCATGCGCACAAACAAACGAAGCGGGAGTCATGAACTAGGTATGACGTCATCGCGTACGGGAGCGTATGCCGTGACGTCAAAGTTCACGATTTACACGTATTTTTTTAATCGATTTATCTTGGGATCTAGAAGTCGTAGAAGAAAAAGAAAAATTCCGTTGGTCCTCATTTTTTCTGCTCTATGACTTTTAAACATCACCCAAGTAAGCGCAACTGATCTATTAACAGTATGAACCCCTTTTAGTACCATTGTGAATTCCCCGTGAGGATTCTAGTAGTTCAAAATATTATTTAATTTGTTGGCAGATTTTTTTTTTTTTTTTTTTTTTTTTTTTGTACCTACGGCTTTATTTTTTGAATTGTGTTCTGCAGGAAAATTACCTCCAGGCTTACCGTCTGTAGGATTTCCATTGCTTACTGTACAGAGAGGCAACACTACCTATGATTTCTTCGACATGGTCTCTATCATGGGGAGTGGTATCTTTGTGACGCCATTGATTGCTGTCGTTGAGAACATTGCCGTGTGTAAGGCTTTCGGTAAGTAGAACAACTTACCTACCTGCGAGCATACCTTACTAAATGCATAGGGGAATACCTTCACTTCAAGGGGCGTTCTCATCTCGCAATTCAATTTTTGTCATCCGTAACTCAAATCGGCAATATATTATGCTTACGAACTTTTTGACTTGGCGAGGCAGAGCACTTCTTCAAATTCAATTTTTGTCATCCGTAACTCAAATCGGCAATATATTATGCTTACGAACTTTTTGACTTGGCGAGGCAGAGCACTTCTTCATAATTATACATTAGGTGCTGAATACAGGGTGTCCCAGAATTTATGCTTTAATTGATTTTCTCGGAGCCTGTTCGAAATTTCGAAAAACAAAAAAACCGTAACTTTTTGATTTTTGAAGCGGACATTTTGGCAATATCGCGATTCGCGAAAAATTTCGCGAAGTCCGCGAATCGGGTAACAACTTTGGATTTTTAAATTAGAACCCCTATTTTTTATTGCATATTCGTTTTCTACGTTAAATTTGAAGTATAACCGACTTCTCACTCGAATTTTTGCGATTCGCGGTTTTCGCGGAATTCGCGAAAAACGCGAATCACAAAAGTGCTTATAAAGTACAAGTGTGACCTATCAAATCTGAGTGTTTTTTGCTCCCAAATCTTATGGTCTCATTATTTTTTCGATTTGGTCCAATATTTCGCTGTTTGCGATTTGCGCGGTGTTCGCGAAATCCGCGAATCCTACATGTTTTCCAAAGGTACGTGTGTGACATATCAAATCATGCTATTTTTTACTTCTAAATCTTGTGGTGATATTATTTTTTCAATTCACTTCATTTTTGACTGTTCGCGGTGTTCGCGAAATCCGCGAATCCTATAATTCATTCAAAGGCACATACCTGTAAAAATAAAGAACAACATGATTTGATATGAGAGAGCTATACCTAGCTGATATGAATGAAACGCGTCCTAGGTTGCTCGATACCTAAAACCCCCCTCTAAGTACTTTTAATTAACACTACTGACTAAACGATTAGAGATATCAAAAAAAGTATAAGAGTTGACCTCCCCCCCCCCCAAAAAAAATATACCTTAAAACCCTCATAAAGCTTGATTCC